>NC_060158.1:25840290-25879707 GCF_021292245.1 Micropterus dolomieu | reverse complement strand
CCTCCTCCTCATCATCCTCCTCTTCCTCCCCACCTGTTATAGCTGTGGCCAAGCCGCCGAGGACAGTCTCCCTAATAGTTACCGACCCACCTCGACCCGCCCCCCCTGCTCCTTCCCCAGCTGAGTCTGCCTTGCCGCCCCCTGTCCCTCCCCACGCCAAGCAGCCTCCTGTCCCTCCACCCAAACCCAACAACCGCAACAGCAACCCTGCAGTGCTTGGTGAGTTACAGTTTTATAGGACACACAAAATAAGCATCTCTATAAACTGCTGCTTTGTGTATCTTTCTTTAAATTATAAGTCAAACAATCTCCTGATCCTACAAAGCTTATTTTGGAGGTTGTCTGCCTGTTTGTTTTTAATAAGGCCCAGGAAAACTGTGTATTTAGTATTTGAAAAAAAACAAAACAATGCTTCAATCAATTGCATGTCAAATGCTAGATTTGAACAATCATCTCCACAGAGGGCCATAGACCACTAGGCCATTCTAGCAACAACCCAAAAAAACTGCTGCAGTTTTCCCCCCACAAGTTGAAAAATGTCTAGCTGGTCATGCACTTGTGGGATTCTCTGACACTGACACTTGAGAGTTTGCAGCCTGTTGCACCAGCAATGTTTGGGCTTAAACATGCTGTTGCACTGCACAAGTTAGTGACAACATAGACAGCACTTGTCACTACTTATTTGTAAGTGAAACGTCTAAGTGTTTAGTCAGCTTCCATATTTACAGTGGAATATAGCCAGACAAAGATGCATTTAACATACCTTGGCTAGTTCACGCTAAATTTATTGCATATTCCTTTATAATTCTCATTTAGCCTCTTTTTAATGACATTATCTCATATGATGTTGTTCTAATGAATACATCGACCAGTTTTTATATGATGGCACATTTGGATTCTCGCCTTCACAAAGGACTAACCTACAGTACATGACACCAGAGCCATACATAATATATTGGCCTGTAATTGATTCAATCCAGGTTTATTAGAAAATGTACACAAAAAATTTAAGCCAGGGCACTTTGGAATACAAAACCCTAGACCGTCTTTCATATAATTTAATATCACACAACAGAAACACAAAGCATGAAGGAGAGTTCCTTCCACTGTTGTAGGCGTCTTTTTCTTCTTATTGTCGCTAGCTGATTTTTACCTGAATTCTGTACTGGATGACACCAAAAAAGTTCTGATTATGGTCTACTTGGTTAAGTTGCAGCGTACGTGGTTAATTCAGTGTGAAACTAATTAGTTACAACATAACAGTTAGTGTTGACTTTGCACTCTACACTTTTCTTGAGCCGGTGCAACAGGCTGCGTACATAACAGGAGCACTTTTATGACCTCAGTTCTGATTGGGGAAGTTGAGGGATTTTTTTTCCTCAGCCTGAAACATTCTTGTGGATCAAAGGCTCTTTTATTCAAACAGGCAAACTGTGATGAGGTGTCAGTAAAGGATGGGATTTACATAGTATGTTGCTAGTGCAAGGTTTCCGGCCCACACCCTGTTCAAAGGAGCAGATGTTACTTCTTGTTTGTTGTAATGTGGTTGGTATGATGTTTAACAGACCTAATCATATGTGGTTAGTGTGTGAAATAAAGGACTGATGAAGACACTGTAGGTAGTGGAGCAACATATACTTTCAAAGAATATGTCCAACTTTTGAGTTTAACTGTTTCAGCTTATTATATATAGCCAATGCAGAAAAGAATATTCATATTTGATTCAGCTGTAATGTTAAGCTATACTTTTGCCTTGGTGCCAGATGTATTCTAGTGAACTAAAAGTTGTAAATATTCTGCTTTTAATTGGCATATTTTCCATCAAATTCATAAATTACTTTCTAGAAACAAATCCTCATAGTACATTATCATGCATTTTTAAGTAGTGGTTGTAATTACCTCCGGTCCTTTTCCCGGTCGTTGCTATGTGTTTCCCAATATGTTGCTAGTGATTAGTTTCAGTGTGTGAAGACAACAGTCTCTGAAGAGAAGGCACGTACCGGCTTGTCTGTGCACTATATATGCAACACCAGCACTTCTCTTGAGGTTGGATTGAAACTGACTTTTAGTATTTCATGTCCTTTGTCCCAGCATGCCACAGCTGCTCTTGTTTATAGCCCATCCCAGTGCTGTCTCTGTGTGTCTGTGACAGAAGGACATTCCACTACCATTTGTTAGGGAGGTTTCTATACATATGGTACGACATTTCGTTTCACACTGTTACGTTCATTCTACAGGAGTGTGTCCGTTTCAGTGTATTTGTCCACGCTGTAGCATACATTTCCTGTTTTCAAATTGTTCTACTTTCTTTTAAATGTGTTGGATATTACATGTATGTTATCTTTTCTCATCAGAAAAGTTTTTATGTGGAACACATCAGAAATTATGTTCAGACCGAAATAGGATCTCTTTTTTTTTTTTTTTTTTTTTTTTTTAAGCTGATACCGATGATATTTAACAGATGAACACAGCATAAACAAACAATCTTGTTGTGACCCACTCAGTGGGACATGTTACATTTGAAAAAATCACTGTCAATGCTCCCTGGTGTGACACTCTTTAAATTACTTCAGACCTAGTTTGGCATTTCTGTACTGCAATTTCTTTGTTATCAGCTGACGTACTACACGAAATATCTGCAGTAAGCTGTTACTGGCCGTTACACCAGCCTGGTAGATTTATTGGTCTAGCTCTAATAGGGATGAATATGATGAAACAAGGAAACTGTAGTGCATTTATGATTATTACAAAAGTATGTCTTATCTTATTACTGCATAACTCCCATCTAAGGATGGGTGTATACTCTGCTTCTGGACAGTGTAAAACCAAGACAATTATCTTTCTCTCCCAGCTTGGAATGTAAACCCAGCCCTAGCTCTGACATCTCCACTCATTTTTGCCAGCTTCCTCATTGAACAGGGGCTGTAAGGGCAGGCAGCCTTGTTACTGGACCAGCTGGAGACGCCAGAGTGAGCTTGGCCTGTACCTTTCTCTACCTGTAAACCTGCGGCACAGCGCTGGCCAGACCTGCTCAGGTACCCAGCAGGGCGCCAGATCTCACTCCATCTTAACAGAGCCTGCAGACAAGTCGCGTAGATAAATTCACCGCCCTCATCCCCGCACATGGAGCACCTCCCCTCCATTTTAACACCAATACTACGTTGCATTTGCATTGCAGGATTTTCATCTGTTAGAGCTGTTTACAGCTCAACTAACTGAACTCTAAATGCTGCCAAGAAATTACTGCATGGAACTTGGATGGATGTAGTGTGCTGGAGTGCATTTAATGTGTTTATATTGAGCATTCAATGGGATCAACAGACTGTTCTTACACTTGTGTGTTAATATTTGCGTGTCAGCCAGCTCAGCAGTAACAGGAACGTCTTCTTTTCTCCCTGACTAAAGCTGTTATTGACACGTTTGCTTGTTTTTGTTAATGAAACTAACTTCACCCCGCTATAGACTGAATGTGCATCTTCATGTTCTGACTGCACGTTGTGTTTGTGAGCATAATTTACATCACAAGTATTGATTACTATTGTTGACTGTTTTTTTTTTTTTTGTGTTTGTTTTTTTTATCAGCGGAGCTTTCACAGCCTGGCAGTGGAGTCATCATAGTGCCAGCACCTGCTAAGCCCTCACCACCGACACCACCAAAAAGGTTAACCCCTGTCACCAAGCGCCAATCTGTGGACCCGTCTCCTCCTAGTCAGGTCCCGGACGTTCCCACCACTGACCCGGCCTCAGCCCCTGTACTGGCGCCTCCTGTTGTCCTTAGAGGAAATAACAATGAGGACAAGACAAATGCTGCTGCCCCTCAGACCTCAGAGCCTCTGCCTTCACCAACGTCCCACATACCTCCATCTCCTCCCAGGGTCCATTCGCTCCAGCCGCCCAGCACCACCCCCTCTGGTCCTGTGCCCGCTGTGCAAGCTGATCCCCCCAGCCCGACCACCGAGCCTCCCAGCCAGCCTCCGGCCATCCCCCTTCACATCCTCATCCGGAGAGCCCTGGCCAACCCCAGCCCAGCTCAGCCCAAATCAGACGGCTCCCAGAGGGCCCATTCAGTTCTGTTTGAGTCTCCTCCTGATGTCCTCGCCGAGCAGCGGGGGAAGTCACGGTACTCTCTCCCTGTCACCATCGAACCCCTCAGGCTGTAAGTGTCCCACATGCTGTGCATTGCTTTCGTACATGACAAAATATCATTGCTCTGAAAGCTGACTGTGAAGGAGAGCAGGTAAACCCATTGTTGAGAAGTTCACTTAGTAGAAAGTTAGCATTTCATTTGGTTAAATTCGGATAGCCTAACTGAGAGGAAACGCGTGGCTTGTCACATGGACTCACAAGGCAGCTATTGAGTATCCAGTTTGAGACACACTGTTTGATTAGAGGTTTTTTTTTTTTACAGGAAGTGAGAGTAAAAACAAATCCATATGTCAGTCCCTGACACTTGGACAATGAATTGATTATCAAAAAGGTTGTATATTAATTGATGAATTGACTAAGTCTTGGCAAAGTCTTTTTTTCACTACTTTCTGAGATTTTACAGACCAAACAAATAAATGGAAAATAAAAACACGAATGAACAGATACAGTCAAGCACTTTATATAATATGTTTCATCCTGGTTAAGAGCACATGAAGATATTTCAAAATATCTCCTCACCCATAAACTTTTTGCACCTTTTTTTTGCACTTCAATAATCAGTCACCGGACAAAACAGAGTAAGACATTACAGACAAAGAAAAACTTAAAAGGAAACAAACGGAAGAAACCTTGGGTGAGTCAGGTCCAAGAGGAACCCCAAATTGGTCATGTAAAGATTACACATTGACTTTTCTCTTCAAATTATCTTAGGCAGGGGTTACTAATTGGAGGTAGCTGCAGTTGGATGGCAGTTTGTCGCTGTCTTTATTTTATTAGATGTTCAGTAAATTATTTGAATTTAATTTCCAAGACACAGCATGAAACTTGTGAATTGAATGTTATTGGATTTATTATCTGTACTCTGAGATTGGCTCAGTTCAATGTGAAGCAAAAATTCATAATAATAAAAAAAAACAAAAAACTTAAGGACTTTGTTTTAATGGGCTGTTGACCTGAAGGTAGTCTGTTGCTCCAAGGCCACCAAGAGAGCAACCCCCTCAGTCAGCCAAATAAGAGTCCTGTAATACTGTGCCTTGTTAATCTCTTCAGAAAACAATTGAGCTTTATTCCCTCACCTGGCAAAACGCTTAAAGATTGTCTGCGACTGTACCTAATGGTACGAAGATTAGACGAATGCCGTCTGAGCTCTTTCACAGCCGTACTTGTTTACAGGCCAGAAGACGATGACTTCGACATGGAGGAGGAGCTGCGGAAGCTTCGACCTCAGAGGCCTCAGTGGCCTCCTCGCCAGCCTGAGATGGAGCCCCGCAGCAGGATGGGTTTGGTCGGAGATTACAGAGTGAGTGTCATCCCTGAAGACAGAGACTCCGAGGAAAGCGAGGAGTCCGACTCTGACGGCCCTATCCTGTACAGAGACGACGATGATGATGATGAGGACGATGAGGAAGGCCCTCCAAGTAAGTTGGTCTTATTCTGCTACATTAAAGTATAATGGGAGAGACAGTAGATACAAGTGCCTTGGTTAAAAATACCGCATCACTTTTCAGAGTGTGAAAATCCCTTTCAAGTAGCTTTGCCTTGTAGTTGCACCTTCAAGCCTGGGTTTGGCGATGGGCTTTCACTCACTTCCTGTTTTCTTCTTTACCAATAAGGACATGTTTGTAAACAAGTAAAGGAAATGGTGCCTACTAAATTATTTGATCTGTACCCTGATTAAAGCTACATGCATGTTATTAAAGAGTTAACTTTCACATGCAGGTATGGCTGTGCGATATGACGATGTCTCTCGTTTGATGATAGAAAAACGTCTATCATTTACAATTATGCTCGTTTATGTTCCACACTTTACCGTAATATTTTGGTGAGGGAACGTAAAAGTATACAAAAATTACAATAATACTATAATACAATGCTGACAAGAATGTGCAAAAATGGAGGCGTACAGGTCCTGAAGAAAAGAAAGATTGCAGCCAAACACCTTCTCCGCAGAGCGAATGATACGCTGCAGCCTGCCCTTGTCCCTGGCGGTGGCAGCAGCGTACCAGATGGTGATGGGGGAGGTGAGGATGGACTCGATGATGTTGGTGTAGAAGTGCACCGTCATTGTCTCTGGCAGGCTAAACTTCTTCAGCTGCTTGCTGTTGTTGTGATGCTAGCTGTAGCAGCAGGAGAGCTGTGAGCGTCACTCTGAAACTGCTGTGTTGCCCTGGGACCTTCTCATCCTCTCATGTTAGCTTTGCAGCAGCAAGTAGCCTCAGTTTGCCCGCAACCTAGCTAACCTCATCACTTTTTGAGAACGTACTAAAAGTTAATTGAGGCCCTATGGCTAAGAGGATCGTAAAAAACATCTCATGAACCTTCTTCAGCTTTAAGAGGTGTTTCCCAAAAGCACTGTAACTGAAGACGCATTTAGAAATGATGGCGAGTAACAAGTGCCTCTTGGTCAGTTACAGGAGGCTGTAGGAGGACTGGCGATACAGAAAGATTGAGAGTTATTGAGAAACAGGGCTATAACCAGCACGCGGGAGCTGATTCAACATTAGATCTTGTAACACAATATAAGAGTACACTAAGAGGAAGGCACTAGAGAAAGTTTAGATTTATGGTCTATGTTTTCCCTTCTAATGAAAGAACCACACTGTATCAGTTAATATATGGGTCCTATGTGTAACAGGTGGACTGGCCAGCCGTGTGAAGAGGAAGGACACGTTAGCCCTGAAGCTGGAGAGACGGGAGAGAGAAGACCGAGAGCAGAGGGAGGATGAGGAGAACCACGACCTGGGTTGGCAGAACAAGGAGCAGTGGTTGGAACTGAGGAACAAGATCGGTACCACACTGAACCGGTAAAGGACTCTCCTCACATCAGCTGACTGATGTACATAAGGATGATATACATCCTTCATGTAAAATTGAATGTGTTTGACTGATTACATAAATACATTGAGAGGCCCATCTAGTCCAATGATTAAACACACTCATACCTTTTTACTTTATCATGGAACTGGTCCCTTCCCAAGATAAAATATGCATTGCTTTCAGAATGATCCATATCATCCTTTAAAAATGAGTAGTCAACAGAGTTTTGTGTCTTCAGGCGGCTGAGTCAGAGGCCGACAGCAGAGGAGCTGGAGCAGAGGAACATCCTTCAAGGTAAGACTCTCCCTCACTTCCTCATTCAGGTGTTTATTTGTTTTGGATTCCTCTCCACCACAAGGTCAAAAAGCACATTTTTCATTTTTCCCATCTTTGTTGAAATCAATAGTCTGCATTAGTCATTTGTCCACAGGTTAATGGGTTTCCCCCCGCTCTTGCCTGAGGCATATTCATAGTTACCGAACACACAGCAGTTTGTGTAATGTTGGTGGTGAGTTGACTTTATTAAGTACTATTTCTGATTTGAACAGTAGTGCAGCTCCAGGGATAGATAAACACACCAACCCCCCTACACATTATAAATAAGAATGGTTAGTCAGAATGTGCGTTTTTCTAGAGAAAGCTCAATATAGATTCAATAACAAAATATCAAACTGAAAATAACTGAATCAATGAGCAATCAATGTTCCTTTAGGCTGTGTCTATGAATGTCACTGTGTGCAGTCTACACACAGCATTAAATTATGGTTGTCAAATGCACATTGTGATGACCCCTGTATGCCCAATTGTGTTACTCTTTTTATTTGTCATCCATATGGTGTGTTCCCTCGTGTGATCACGTCTCAGTGTCTATGATCTTTTCATTTGTTGATCCTTTTACTGTGAAGCACTGTGTGAAGTCTGTTTTCATATCACTGCTATAAACTAAATTATAACTGTGAAGAATGAGTAACACGTTCACCCGAAAACACACTTTTCTGTTCTGCTCCATTCATTTTCTGTGTTGAACTAAGGATGTGCAATGCTGCTGCAGATATTTCACCACTTCCTGCGTGCATGTGAAGACGGTGGTCGGCCTTTACTGTAACATCAGAAGTTTTGAGCGTGACAGTACAGTTTTGGTCTGTCATGAGGTTAATGCATTGCAATGTGCAGTTTCATATCATATCATGCCATTTGAATTTGCACAAGCCTGCGTAGTTACAGTCTAACTTTAGCATACACATAGAAGAATGATCTTAATCGGATTCCGTTTTAAAACGTAGCGCTCTGATATAACAGCTGGTCTCGGTGTCCGCCAATACCCTGAGTTATGGTCGATATCTGTATATTTCTAAGCGAACAGTTGGTTAAGGGAGGATCTACCTTCATCTATGGCTAAAATGCAGCAGTGGATATCAGGCTTGTGCACATGGATATATCAGAAGTTTAGTATTACAGAAGCATGTTTATGCGTGGCTTTAAAAACACACACAAGAAAATGTAATAAAACTTTATTTTTTAATTTTCAAAATAATACAATATATTTATCATGTAGGAACATTTATTTATATTTTGCACTTGATTTGTTTAATATTAACTATAAACCATTCAGTAAAGTAAAAAAAAAAAAAATCCCCCAACAGCTGTCAATATCAGACAAAAATATTGCATTTCATTTCAACTGTCACTTGTCACTGTACATTAATTACAACACAATCATCAGAGGTGAACCATTCAGAGCTGTAACAAGTCTGTAACAAGTTCATCCCTTATTGCAGGTCCAGTCAGTCCTTCATTTAGAGATCAGCCTCCTAAAAGCTAACAGCTGCTCTCTGAATGATCTCTATTTTAACTATTTTTCTTAGATTTGTTGTGGGTCAGATGGTCTGACTGTTTAAAGAAATTGAAAATGGAAGGAAATTTGTTTTTTTTTTTTTTATTGTGTGTCTGTCTCTTCAAATAAAAGTGACCCCACGCTGGCTGTTCTACCTGTTGGGCCTTATATCATTAACAGCCTACACTGTGATATGTAGTCCCATTTAGAGCACTGGAAATCCAGATTTGGTAATCATGAAAAGTTTGTATCTGGATCAGGGTGATGCAATCCAATGTTGCTTTGAAAAATAACTGCATAAAAGTAAGATGGATTACGTGATCTTGGATAGCAAAACATCATTCTGATCCAGATTTAACTTTTTGAACAACTGGGCCCAGGTGTACAGAGTATTGTGAAAATCAGCCTACTGTGGTTGAACATCAGTGCAGCGTCACTGTGTGCCAAGTTGGATCCCAGAGCCAAGTATTAACATAATACTTCTGAGAATCTGTCAACACATTTTGATCCAGGATTTAGTCCAGCACACTGCGTCTCGCTTGTCCCCAAAAGACTCGGCCAAGACCAGGCTTCGCAGCCACGCTGACACAATGTGGCGCCTTGTGCAGAGCAAGGCGGTGATTAAAGATTCCAGTTACCGCAGCGTGCCGACAGCAGCTCGGGTGAAATCTGCCTGACTGGCTGCAGTGTTTCCCTCGCTCATGGAATGTCTTTTCTTCCTGCAGCCAAGAATGAAGCGGATCGACGATTAGAAAGATCTGAAATCAAACGGAGGCTCACCAGAAAGGTCAGGATGAAACCAAGTAACTGTATCATACACCAAATTATGAACTAGAAACTAACCCCCCGAGACAGACCTGACTTACCATGCTCCTGTTCCTTCTGCCATCAGCTGTCGCAAAGACCCACAGTAGCTGAACTCCAGGCGAGGAAGATCCTGCGTTTCCACGAGTACGTTGAGTCCACCCACGCCCACGACTACGACCGGCGAGCAGATAAACCGTGGACCAAGCTCACTCCTTCTGACAAGGTGAGACTCGGCACATCCTCACAAGCGCGCGCACACACACTCGACACCTCTTTACACTAACAGGGCACTGAGCTTCTTAGCAAGAGAGACCCTAAGCCCTGTGAGTGGTCACCTATGAGGGGATTTGCATTCCAAGCAGATTCAGTATCGAGGAGGAATCCCAGGAATGCAGTACAGACGCTGCTTAATGGCAGAGTTTTACCAAGTGAATTACCTTGTCCAGTGAAGCGCAGACAACTTGTAGGAACAGAAATTCTTTGTGTTGGAAGTGACATCATTTTAAGTGCATGTTTAATTTGTACAAAAACAAAAAAACTTTTGTCTGGAACATTAACAGTCAACAAAAATCTAAAATACACGTAGCTTCGATCCTACACTTCCTTTCTTCTTTTGTGCCTTGCTTTAACCATTTCCGCTGTTTCTTTCACGTCTCCTCAGGCTGCCATCCGCAAGGAGCTCAATGAATTCAAGAGTTCAGAGATGGAGGTTCACGAAGAAAGCAGGATCTATACCCGGTCAGGCTTGTTTACAGTGACCATCAATAATTCACCTCAACTGTTCTCTGTTTATTGAGCAGTCATCAATATTTTATTAGTTCTGTTTTGAAGAATTTCCATGTTTTAGCCTGAAGACTTTTGCGGTGATGAATGTTCTAGAATAACCTCTTGACCTTCCCCCTCTCTTTCTGCCAGGTTCCACCGGCCTTAGCTGTCCACGCTGACAAGTAAAGGCACTTAGACTGGGGGTCTTGATGAGCTGCAAGTTTGTCTCCCCACTGTGAACTGTGAACATGTGGTCCATTTGGTCCGTTTTTACTGACTGCTGATTACTGGAACCAAAGCGAAAGACGCCACAGATCAGTTCAACCATGGGCGGTTCTCAGACATGCTCAGGTTCTTACTGAATTCAGGACAGGATGAGTTTGTTTGTGCGGCCATGTTGGAGGTACCCAGTGCCAACACTAAAAGAGGGAGAACCCCCCCCCCCCCCCCCCCACTGGGGGCTCAGAGAAAGTTAGCTTGAACTGAAAGGATAACTGTTATCACACTGTCTCCGTCAGGGGAAACCACTCTCATCAAGCCTTTACCTGCCTTTGCATTATATTTTCTCCCTTCCATGCAGAACAGTAACACTATGCACATACAGAGATCATCGTAGTTCTTATTAACACTGTCGATTGTACAACCAAACTGAAATACTTCTTTATATGTTACTACAGATGTCTACTCAAAGGTGCCACGCAGCACCAGCCTTACTCCTCACATGATCTTACACACTAATTTAATTTAAGGTTCAAACTAAATGTGAAAGACGTCTGTACAATAATGTGTATTTTATTTAAGACTCGGTTGGAGTTCTTTAAATCAACAGTTTGATCTCTGTAGACCCTCAGAGTGCTGATTCCAACCTCAAAGTGTGCATCTTACTGTATTTTGTTGATGATGATTGAAATGATTCTCATGGAGCACATGTCACTAGACTATTTTCTAATAAGGCACCTTATCCTTAATTGGGTGTGTGGAAAATGTAAACGTTTTGAGCGTTTATATTTCTGTGTTTATAATTGAATTATTCAAGCAGGAAAATGTACATATTTTTATTTTCCTGGCTGTTTTTATGGTACTTTATATATGCAAGTCCATAGTTGGCTGCAATTGTATAGATCAATTGTATAGATCAATTGTGTAGATTTGATTGACTTTATATTGTACATCTGCAGTAATGACATGTTTTAATTGTAAAGTATTTCTCAAATGTTATTTCCAAGTAGTAACGGCACAAAATCTATATTTTTCTTTTGATACAAAGATCTTTAACATGTTTTTGCAAACCACACTGTACAAATGAATAATCTGCTCAAATTAAAATAACCTGTGATTTTCATTTCAAAATAGTGTGATTATTCCAGCGTCTAACAGGAAGTCTGCCCACTCTTCTCTCTAATCCTTCTATGTGCTGGCGAGAGATAAGGGAATTGGAAGTGAGTGATGGCCTTTTAAAATGACCAGATGAGGGCAGTGTTATATAAAACGTGCAGATTGAGTCTCAAGCCAGACACCAGCGTCTCAGATGCTCTCTGATGCTAATTAGCAATGAATAGAGATGGAGTCAGTCAACAGGGACCCAGCTCTCCTCCACTTAGTGTTCAGACACTAACTGAATGTCAAATTATTATCGAAATGCACTGGTTAGAGGGATACACCTTTACTGTGATGTTGTTTTAATATCCTCAGATGTAGAACAAAAAGACTGTAGTAGATCCTGCTGAGCATGTTTTTATAATTCCTGTTTAAATATGTTTATCTTAAGCCACAAATATGTTTTGGAGAAATATAAAAAGCAATGCAAACTAGAGCGATTACATTTAATATTATGACCCTGACATGCATGTTTATCGAGGTGGTGGATAAGACTCATGCCTTTGGTGTGTGAGATGCAGATTTACCCCACTGCGACGCATCCACCAATGCGTTTCTGAGGAAGACAGTAAACCCCTAGCTGCTCCAGAGGCGTGTGACCTCCGACTTAAATTGCAATTGTAAGTCGCTTTGGATGAAAGCGTCAGCTAAATGAATAAATGTAATGTTTGTGCCGCACAGTCCTACATAGTGTTAGACATCCATTACTTCTGCAGTCTAGATTGAGCTACAAATAAAAAATAACCTTGCTTGTAAACTTTTTTAGTACATATATAATCTCCCATTTTTACTGTTTGCTATTTAACAGCCAATGAGCTCTTGCAGCGTAGCCCAATTTATGTTTCTCTCTCTCTCTGTCTTGTGGTCAGGGGTGTGCCATATATTGGTATAATTTTTTAAGTGATGACACCATACTAGGGGATTCACCAAATCCACAGTTCAGTTCAGACCTCATTTTTTTTTTTTTTTTTTTTTTGGGGGGGGGGGGGGGGGCATTATTATTATAATAATAATATTCCATCTTAGGTTTAAGTAGTCGAAGTTACAGGCATGATCGCTCAATCATGACTGGACCTAAATAGTCATGTGACACATGCAGTTGGAAGACAGTAAAATTGGTCAAAGGTGTAATATTTACAAAATATTGGCCTGCAGCTTGCAATAATTTTAGATTTTGAGCTAGAGTCAGAGTCAAGTCTGAAGTCACCTTGTGTGTGACTTAAGTTGGACTCGAGTCCCGAGTCCCAAACTCGAGTCCCCATCTCTGCTTTACAGAGAGTGATGTTATCCGGTATTACGTTAAGCGGACACAGTGGAAATATTACATTACAGAGCGACAGTGATATTAACGCACCGCTGCACGTCACTCAAATTAGTTTTGGTTTGGATCCACAAGCGCGCACTTGAAAATGAATTCATGGGTGAGTTTATTAAACATGGCCGCCGCCACAGTTGCACTGTCTTAATGAGAGCTGAACGGTCAGGGGAGCCGGTGTGTTGCAGTTCTGTCTGTCGGAACCTGTAACGGTTCTGAAACCGAAACCGTGACACAAAAGTCCACGGTCTCGGTTTCAGAACCGTTACAGCCCTACGTCATACCGTCACACACTGAAACAACAAGCAGGACTGAAAGCAAAAGTAACATACCGAGTTCCAAAGACGTAAGGATTCATTAGTATGGCACAGGATTGGTTACATAGATCATGGCTGGTATTTATCAAGCTTCTCAAAGTACCATTTTAGTCTAAAGTGCTGAGAATTCATGAAATTTACTCCTACTTTCAAACTGAAGTATAAAAGCAAGTTATTAAATTTCTCAAAGCTAAGAATCACTCTTACTCTCCCAGTTATTTAAGACAGCTCCAGAGGTCTCTCAAGTGGTTAGGAGCTGCCAGTAGAGCTTGTGTTGGCACTGTGGAGACAGGCGTGTGCGAATATTTCAGGAGAGGAAGAATGCGTCTGAATTATTTGACAACGCGCACTTAATTAGACGGGTTCAGACAGAGCAGGCATTATTTGTCAGTAAGTTGGTGAGGGACGTCATCTCAGTTTCAGTTAAACTGAAGGTGGAGATGATGCTTCGTTTCTTTGCCACAGGACAAACGCAGCAATGCTGATGATTTTGGCCGTCACAACCATCAATAAGCCGAATAGTCATGGAAACAATTACGGCGCTTACAGCTTCACTCATTGTCACGCGTTTCATCGACTTCCCAACAACACTCCCTGCAATCCGACAGAAGCACAACACAATTCATGCAAATAGCTGGCTTCACAGGAGCAGTAGGTGCAATTGATGGCCCTCATATAAAGATGAACTTTTTAATTTCCAATGTGTATATCATAATGTATTCTCTTGAAAAAATTTTATTGTCAAATGTGTGTTGAACGTAAACTCCTCTTAGGAATTTCACCATTCAATGTGAATTTATTTGAGAATGTTCTTCAATAAGGAAATCTATTCAGTGATTGGTCCTTGCCTAGAAAGTCATCCAAAATTGCGGCACAGCAAAGTGTCGTGAATCAGTTATCATTAATTCACTTAAATGAGTTCTCAGATGCTTGATAACTAACTTTTAAGACCAGCTTTGAGCCGAGATTTTTTTATTCTTAAATCAGTTCTTAGCAGTGTTCTTGTGAGTAAGTCTGAGAAGCTTGATAAATACGGGCCCTGATAAAACAATAAACCACTGTAATATGTAAGAAGTGCAAGGAGACAAAAAAAGGAGGCTACACAACAAACTTATTTTACCACCTCAAGCAGCAGCACCCAGTGGAGTACGAGGAGAGCTCAAAAACTATGTTGTTTACTGTCAAACCCATGTCCTTTGAGGTAACATACATGTTGCTTCTAAATGACCTGATTGATCACTTAATTGATCACAAAAGTACACTGCTCAAAAGAATAAAGGGAACACTTAACACAATGTAACTCCAAGTCAATCACACTCCTGTGAAATCAAACTGTCCACTTAGGAAGCAACACTGATTGACAATCAGTTTCACATGCTGTTGTGCAAATGGAATAGACAACAGGTGGAAATTATACGCAATTAGCAAGACACCCCCAATAAAGGAGTGGTTCTGCAGGTGGTGACCACAGACCACTTCTCAGTTCCTGTGCTTCCTGGCTGATGTTTTGGTCACTTTTGAATGCTGGCGGTGCTTTCACTCTAGTGGTAGCATGAGACGGAGTCTACAACCCACACAAGTGGCTCAGGTAGTGCAGCTCATCCAGGATGGCACATCAATGCGAGCTGTGGCAAGAAGGTTTGCTGTGTCTGTCAGCGTAGTGTCCAGAGCACGGAGGCGCTACCAGGAGACAGGCCAGTACATCAGGAGACGTGGAGGAGGCCGTAGGAGGGCAACAACCCAGCAGCAGGACCGCTACCTCCACCTTTGTGCAAGTAGGAGCAGGAGGAGCACTGCCAGAGCCCTGCAAAATGACCTCCAGCAGGCCACAAATGTGCATGTGTCTGCTCAAACTCCATGAAGGTGCTATGAGGGCCCGACGTCCACAGGTGCAGGACGTTTGGCATTTGCCAGAGAACACCAGGATTGGCAAATTCGCCACTGGCACCCTGTGCTCTTCACAGATGAAAGCAGGTTCACACTGAGCACATGTGACTGACGTGACAGAGTCTGGAGACGCCGTGGAGAACGTTCTGCTGCCTGCAACATCCTCCAGCATGACCGGTTTGGCGGTGGGTCAGTAATGGTGTGGAGTGGCATTTCTTTGGGGGGCTGCACAGCCCTCCATGTGCTCGCCAGAGGTAGCCTGACTGCCATTAGGTACCGAGATGAGATCCTCCGACCCCTTGTGAGACCATATGCTGGTGCGGTTGGCCCTGGGTTCCTCCTAATGCAAGACAATGCTAGACCTCATGTGGCTGGAGTGTGTCAGCAGTTCCTGCAAGAGGAAGGCATTGATACTATGGACTGGCTTGCCCGTTCCCCAGACCTGAATCCAATTGAGCACATCTGGGACATCATGTCTCGCTCCATCCACCAACTCCTGGACAGTCTGTGGTGCAACGTGGCGTTGGTGCTTTAGTCCAGGTCTGGGAGGAGATCCCTCAGGAGACCATCCGCCACCTCATCAGGAGCATGCCCAGGCGTTGTAGGGAGGTCATACAGGCACGTGGAGGCCACACACACTACTGTGCCTCATTTTGACTTGTTTTAAGGACATGACATCAAAGTTGGATCGGCCTGTAGTGTGGTTTTCCACTTGGATTTTGAGTGTGACTCCAAATCCAGACCTCCTTGGGTTGATAAATTTGATTTCCATTGATAATTTTTGTGTGATTTTGTTGTCAGCACATTCAACTATGTAAAGAAAGGAGTATTTAATGAGATAATTTCATTCATTCAGATCTAGGATGTTATTTTAGTGTTGCCTTTATTTTTTTTGAGCAGTGTATAATCTTATCTTCAGCAGCTGAACAAAACCCTGCTGCCCCCCCCAATCATGAACATCATCATTTTATCTGTGTTCATTTACAGTGTCAGTGACAACAACCTGAGGCTGAAGATAAATAGATAACATTATCACCTGCTATGTGCATACAGTAAAAAATAATTTTTTAATAATTTTTGCACAGATCGAAGAGGGATGCGATTTAATGTCCTATATGTGATTATACCATGCAACAATTTCAATGAATATATGGGCATGTGAGTATTGTTTTCAACCTGTCCATTTAAGGGTTAAAACTTGTTCAGGATTCAGGATCCTTCAAGGTCCCTTTAGTATAGAGTGCTGAG
Source organism: Micropterus dolomieu (assembly GCF_021292245.1). Taxonomy (NCBI): domain Eukaryota; kingdom Metazoa; phylum Chordata; class Actinopteri; order Centrarchiformes; family Centrarchidae; genus Micropterus; species Micropterus dolomieu. The sequence continues at coordinate 25,863,194 of NC_060158.1, read as the reverse complement.
TGTATTTCTGAGCATGTATGGACTTCTCTGGCTGAAAGCTTAGTTTCACAGTTCATTCTTGAGCCCGGAAACAGCAGTTGATAAAACAGTTTTGCCTCAGGGGTCCATTAAGTAACTGTTTTGGAGCTTTTCGATTCATAACACATGAATGAACTTTGTGTAGTGTCTTGGTAGCCAAATGATTACAGCACATGGTCAGAACAAACACCGGCTTGATTCCAGCCAGTGTTGCGTGTCATACCCCTCTACTGCTTTTCCTATCGCTATCACATAAAGGCAAGGAAATAATCTCTTCAAGATAGAAAAAAGACTTTGACGCTCATCATTTCATCTAATAACTTGAATTAATTTTACTTTCATCTCTAATGCCATAACTTAAGGGCAGACAACATAATATTGGCTTGACTTGAAAAAGAATAGTGCCAGCTTGATAAATTAAGTCCTCTTGGAGCACATATTGAATCGTGATGTCAATAATCATTAATAAAAATGTCAAACCAGCAGTGATGATAGAATGCAAATCCATATGGGCTTCCTCATCTGCTGCTGTCATTTCCATCTATTACAGATTCCCCCCATTAATGATTTTGCTTCATTTTGAAGGCTGCAGCTTGAAGCCTGACGTAATTTCTGACAAGACCGAGGAGTCATACATGCTTTCAAGTTAGTGCTGTGTCTCAATTTGCGCCCTTTATTACTATTGATATTCAAGACTATTTTGAGTGCATAAGTGCGTTCACACAGACAAGTAGGGCATAATGCAGTGCACTATGGGCCAGATTTAGTTAAGGTTTGCGTGAGTAAAAACGTGTGCAAAACGTGATATCACCAGCAAATGAACAGTAGGCTGATCTATTAACGGTGTGCACGGAGAATGACGTCTTTCAAAAGTGCAAGATAGCACCTGTTGTTCATTTACTACTTTTGTCTTAATGAATATGCAATTTGGGGTGTTTTATTTATTTATTTATTTATTTTATATAATTTTATTGTGCAAAGTAGTGGGAGGGTAACATGCAAATACATTTAATTACTACATGAAATGTGATCTAACAAGCCTAAACGCAATTTCATGTGAATGCAACAGCATCTTTATTTAATACGTTTGAAAGGAAGGTGCAAAAGATGGCCGCTGTTATTGTTGTGAGAAGGAGACACAGCCGTAATGAAAGAGGACGTAGAGAAATTAACAGTATTAGATAATATGATTCTATATCCAATATATAGAAATACAATTTTATTTTTTTTATTCGATGAACTATATGAATTGAATTGTGTTTTTGTATTTTCCTTTAGCTTTGACAATACTGTTGTATTAACATTCATGCCAATGAAGCAAATTTTGTTTTGACCAGTTTTTCAGGTGTGTTGTCCCAAGTAGTGCAATCTTAAGTATCCACCATTAAAACACGCAAAACCCTCATTTAAATACTGCCTCCATTGTTTTTGCACCTGTTGTCATCTACGCAATAAGTCTTAGTTAATCACCCATAACAGGTACTAAAAATGCACCTGCAATATATTAGAATGCAAACGCAATTTAGTACTCTATATTTGGGATGCACTCAATCAAAAAGTTGAGTGTGGAATGCTGGACACTTCTCACCCGCATCGGTCGCCATCTTGGCTACGTAACGGAAAGGGCGGGACCCCCGACGCATTTTCAAACTTGTGAAAATGGTGGCATAGGAAGCTGCAGCGGTTGTGATTGTAGTAAGTACGTACATTAATTGATGTTCGTCTTGAATGAACCTGAATTGGAGTCAAGTGAGCAAACAAGCCGGCAGATGTTTTGGTGAGTCAAATGTTGGCAATAATGACTCACCCAGTTACAATTTGCCATTAATAAGAAGAAGTTAAATGTTGTGATTGTCATTTTTGGCTGTGTTTAATTTGAAATATACGCACTACGTAATAGGGGTGGGAATCACCAGAGGCCCCACGATACGATATCATGATATTTATGTTGCGATTTGATTTTTATTGCGATTTTAAATATATTGAGATATATTGCAATTTATTACCTTTTTCCAACTTCCAATTAGTCTTCCCTAAAGTCAAACTTTGTCAACATCTGTTTATCTAAAAAGAGACATTTCTCTATTTGTTCATATCACTTTTTCAGTCCTCTATATGGTCCTCTTAAGTTTTCTTGTGGACTAAAAAAGCAATAGATTTTATTATTCTAGTACCAAAAAGTTAAAACTCCCATCTGCAATTTATATAATAAAATATCGATACTTGGCGTCCATGTATCGATACAGTTTTGCCATGGCAAAAATCATGATACTATGCTCTATCGATTTTTATTTTTTTTTTTTCACACTGTACTACATGTGAGTGTAGCATACTAATAGAAGTATCCGAATAGAGAGACACAGCATTGCTCTTGTCACACTGTTCGTTTTATCTTGCTGCTCATGGAGCAAACTCTGTAGAGCAATATATTTATATGTATATATATTTTGCTTTTAATAAAATATGTAATTACCTGGGGCCGACCACATTGTTGAAAGCTTTTTATTTTTCATGTGCGGCGTCTCCACTGTGACGCTTCCATTTGCCTCAGCTTTCATCTGGTTTCATCTGGAAACTTGCATCCATCCTGCATCAGACAAGCAGTCATAAAGAAAAAATAAAAAATAAACAGAAATTGCTAATCTTATTCATTTATAAATAAGTTAACATGACCTTTGACGGTACTATGATTTATGTCCTTAATTGTACATCATGAACACGAGTCAACCTTCAAACCTGTTTTATTTTGTTCGGATATATCAAGGTAATGTGACACAAAAAAAAAGCAGAATCATTTTACTTGCGTATTTTACTGCATCAGTACACCTCCTCAGAAATTACAAAGGAAGAAAAACAAAATCAGACAGTACTTGTGCTCTTGATGAGCCGCACCGCATGCATGTATAATTAGCTATGAATTCCAATGCTGACAGTGAATGTGTTTCTTGCTGAGTTATTGTTTTCCTGCAGAAATACAAAAAATGTGAACTGAACTCAACTCCATCTTGGGTATGAGCATTGAATATTTATGACTGGGTCGATGAAAATTTTATGTCCAATTTGTCTTCCCGGGCCTGATGCATCCAGTTTTAGTGGCAGGCAGCTACATTTAGATAACAAACCCCCATTAGAGCCTATTCACAATCTAACCATAGAATGACGTCACATAAATGTTTCTCTTTTATCTAGTCATTTGGGATTTTAAAAATGGAAGAAATTAGTTAACTCTCATGTGTTAGTCACGTCCCGGTTTGAAGGATATAATAATCAAATTCCTGGTTATTAAAGCAAAACCAAAGGCTTCACCACCTTCTGCTGCTGCTGACAAAGCACACATGAAGACACTGCTATAAAGACAGAAGCAGCATAAGATGGATTGCTAAAGAGGCTGGGGGCCATCACTGAATCATTAGAGAACCCTGGGAGTCTCCAAACAGCCACTCCTCAGGGGAGTGCTGGGAGGAAGCGGGTCAGTGATGCAAGACCATAATTACATTTTGTGAATATAACAAAGCCTGCTGCTACTCTCCATCGGCAGCGTGGTGAGCCGGGGACGCCTCGCTGGTGGTGATTGCCGCTTGCAGCCTGTCGTGCTCATGGAATTGGAGGCTGCGCGGCCTCGATTGTGTTCTGCTAGATGATGAGGGGCTTCATGTGGTGAAGGTAGATGGAGGAAGACAGGGAATGGAACGCTAGGAGTGAACATCAAAACACGGAAAGTTAAAACACGTCCTCCCCTGCGGGGGTTCAGTGTTTCCCAGGTAGGCCGCGCGGCTCTCTTAACATCTTCCACAGGTGCCTGGGATGTAATTTGCAGGAAGCTCGAGATGAAAGGATTGCATTCATGTCACTATTACAACTTCCTCTTAGATGGAACTACACTGATTTACACTTCACTTAATAAGGTTCCAAACTGAAATGTGGCATCGGTCAGAGCTAGACGCTGACAGGTTTGGCTTTAAAAGCAAAGCCCAGAGACACGCATGGAAAATGATCAACCGTGGAGGGCAAAGTGAAGCCCAAATGACTTGCCCAGAAATCAGGAAACCGCTGTGAAATGCACACTCCTCTGACCTAATTGTCCTCTTTTGAATGACGGTTGAAAATAATATGTGCACTCAATGCTGGTGAGCCCAGCTTTCTCTGATCGTAATGTATGTACAGCACATCCAGACCAGTTTTCTGATGTGTATATTACCTTGTCCTCATACTTCGCCCACTCACCACAGCTACTGGTATGAAAGGCAAATAAAGCTTCAAAAGCTCAATGTCACTCCCTCCTACAATGTGCTGAGCACTCTTCAGACAGGCGGTTACTCTGAGTGAGAACTATATGTACTATACTGTACTGTACTGTACTATATGTCTACTGGAAATATTGCCCACACATCATTTTGTTTTCTTTCAGTGTTTTACTATGAACTAAATACATTATAAAAATATTTCACAGTTATTGAATCGTAATATATTGTATTGCATGTCTGGCTATTTAGACTCCTTTCTGTATAGTGAAAGAATGTGTTGCTCCCCTCTGCCTTATGGAGATTTATAGAGTTTCAGCTAATTTTTTGGCTGCCTGTCTGCAACTTTACAGTTTTAGTTCACTCTTACTGCTCTCATAGAGAAAGCTGTGAGAACCCCTTATACACTACCTGCTTAGCAGACAGACACAGTTAGAGACTATTGCTTGTGAACATAGTGGAGGATTTAGCTGCGAAAGAGCCAGATTTTGGACTCCATTACTTGGACCAGTGCTCGAAGGGTACCAGCACTTCTACATTTTATGCTTTGGTGTACCGGGACTTTTTCAGGTGAATCTTTTCCGCCCTCTCTATTTTAGTATCTCTGCGTGATTCATAAAGGCCCTAAATAAGCTGCATTACTTGGGGGGCACTACATGATGCCTGTCTGTTCCCATTCTCGCCTGTTGCTGGCACTAGCACGGACGGCCCTATTCGCTCACTAGCAAGTTGCGTAGGGCCCTGCGAATTACACACGGGCACCGCCTCTTCTTCTTGTCAATTTCAACTAAACTTTTTTACAAGCGCCAATTCACAACACAACGTTGCGTTTCTGCGGCTCCCGAGAGACCAACAAAATCTGTTATTGCAGGTTTAAATGAAAGTACAAAAGCTAGTTTAGGTGGAGCACAATATACTGCTGTGTAGTTTAATCTGTAACAATATATCATATTTTATAAACAGGTTTTCTGTGTAAATTTTTAAATCCTTGTAACTGTAAGTGTAAAATAGTTTTTTTCTTTAAAGAAAATGTAGAACTCTAAAATGCAGTCAAGTAGGAGTATAAAGTAGGCTAACAAAAAATGGAAATATTGAAGTACAAGTAACTTAAACTGTGATGACAACTGAGATCTAAGAGAAAATTTGGAAGTTCATTGGACAGACTGTCATTTCTGATTCTGCTTGAGCAGACTTGCACATTCTGCACGGCAGACAAGAAATCTTAACATTGGACTTATCAATGGTGTACACCACAAAGACTGAAAAAATCCTTAATTTGAGTATTTTGGGCCCATTTTCTTTTGATGTAAATTCAAAATTATCTTAAATTTTTGTGTATGTTACATTCTATTGTGACGTATGTGTTTAATAACTGTGGGAAGAGTGACCAGGGTCATCCATAAGAGGGGTAAAAGGGGAAAGCATTCTGGCGTCCCATGCAGTCCAGCAGTAATGATGTTCATTCCAAATATAAGCAAAGATAACCAAATTAAATTTTGAACTAAAAAAACATTACTTATCAAAATAACAATAACTGATTTCTTTTTAAATGTTGCTTTAGCCTGTTTCATAATGAAAACCCCCTCTCCTGAAAATGGTATGAGTAATGTTTGTTGTACGCAACATCAAAACATCAAAAGTGCACCGCATGCAGCAGGCCATAATGTGTTTATGTAGGAGATAGAGAGAGAGCACAGCATGCGTTGACAAGAGTAAAGCAGATTTGCGGAGGGCACATTTACTGGACCTTTTCAGGGGCCCAGTCATTTTGGTGGGCAGGCCTGAGAGTGACAGGGTGTGCGCTACAGTTTCAATACATGGTTATGCAACCAAACCCTCTGAGCTGGTCTCATTAATTATCCATCCAGCTGAGGCTGTATGCATCTAGAGAAATATATTTATATGTATATATATTTTGCTTTTAATAAAATATGTAATTACCTGGGGCCGACCACATTGTTGAAAGCTTTTTATTTTCTATGCAACCAGTCTGAAACCATATCTTTTATCATGTGCGGCGTCTCCACTGTGACGCTTCCATTTGCCTCAGCTTTCATCTGGTTTCATCTGGAAACTTGCATCCATCCTGCATCAGGCAGAATCAGAGCCCTTTGCACTGAGAGCCCTCGTGAAAAATCACTGTGTTACAAAAGGAATGGGAGCTGCACAGAGAAAGAGAAGAGAAATGGGGGTCAAGAGGGAATATGGCACAGAAAAAGCCAGAAATGAATTAGTGAAATGTGTGTTTTATATATACCCTCTCTCCATAGGGGTTGTGCTGCTTCCAAGGCAAATGGATCTCCAATGACAACCTATCAGCTCTGTTATTAGGCAGGGAACTCTTGCCTCGCAGCGCAAATTGAGTGCAAAAAAAACTATTGATTCTTCATCTGCTTCATTCCAGCTGGAATTTTCACAACGTAGCCTCCAATTTTATGCTCATATTTATTTGATTACCTTTTCTTTTCAAAAATCTTTAATCATGAGCTCCTGTGTGTATTAACCGCCTGCATTTTAGTGGCGTTGATGGCCCCCGCCCACCTCCCGTCCTTGCTTTAAAACGTCTGGGGAGCAGCAGGAAGAAGCTGAGCTCTGCTCCAACAAGCGTGATGCTAACTGGGGTGTAATTAGAGGAATGCCACTGCATGCCTGGCAATCTAGACTAATTAGCAAAGCTTTGCTGAGTTCTCAATCCGCAAGGACCCAACAGGAAGCAAACAAAGAATATTCTGCACTCATTGAGGGGTAAACAGATGTATAAATACTGTTGGTTCACTATCTGTCTTGTGACTGAGGTGTGGGGTTTCCTCTGGAGAAAGGAAGCTGAAGTAACACTCCATTGTACACCAAAGGAGAGGCTCATTTTAGCATCAACAAACAAACACATACTGCAACATTATCCACACACTACACGTGTTCAACTCTGCTTAGGTGTATTTAGATTTTTAAAGTGGAACGCAGTCCACTTGGCGCTGTGTATGATGAGATTCACAATAAAGTATGAGAGAAACTCAAAACTGTGTTGGTAGGTATGTGTAAAGCAGCATTTATGTCATGTAAGATGTGTCGTTTTCAAATTGCAAAAAGCATTCGCCCCACGAATCCTAATAACGACTGGGAAGCTCAGATTTGTCTGAAAACACTAACATATCTGACTAGGTCGTAAGAATGAGGTGCCTGAAAATCAAACAAATATGGATCCCCTAACATCAGCCAAAGTACGTCATTCAAGGTAATCTAACCTACATGTAATAGATTTAGAGCAATATTATGAATGCACAGTATTTGTAACCCACAAATCTTTCCCACCTCTACCATCCTTCCCATATGACATGAACATGGCTGCTAATAATTTCATGCTCTCTTACCCAAACAGATCATCAGTCAGACTGATCTGAAATCAGATAAACGCTACAGCAGCCCGGCACGCTTTCTGTACGTGTTGAAGATGGAGGTGTTTTAAATTGGGTGACCAAACCACCGGACGTTGCAATTGAATTTCAATCTATCCCGAGAGCTTTTTGGATGAAATTTGCACTTGGCTTTTTTGATATCCAATCTGCTATCCGATCTGAACTACATCGTTGTCAACCATGTGCTGAGGAGAGCCTTTAGTCTGCAGGTTTTCATTTCCTCTCTGTAGGTTTTTCAGTATGAGTAAGGCCAAAATTAGCATATAATGTAGTTATTGTATTTAAAAGACAATTCATTAACTTAGACCCCGCCATCTAAGGTACAACAGGTAGTTTATTTGGTTAGTGAGAAGGTTCAGGAAGGAAAAGATGGAGGGGTCGAGGAGGAAGGGATGAAGGGGGTTGATCTGGGTCATGGTGGCTGCAGCAGATAGGAACCCGGGGCTGGAGACTCAGGGTGGGGGCATGTCTCTATAAGCGTCTTGCTTTATGATCCCCCTGTGGTTCCTGGTAGAAAAAGAACAATTACTTTGGCAGAATTATACATTTTAGCATGCATGTCTTTCACGTTGGGAAGAAACTGGAGTGCCTGGGAGAAACCCATTCAAATACAGGGAGAACATGCAAACTCCACACAGAAAGGCCTGGGCTGACCGAGGTCTGAACCCCGGGACCTTCTTGCTGTGAGGCCACCGTGCTTCCTATTGAAAGAGGAGAGAAACATACTCATTATGGACCATATTACCTGAAGACATGTGTCTTAACAGACATCACTCTTTGCTCCTGCTGGCTATCCTGCTGGGCTTTTAATTGAAAATGTGTAAATTACTTTAGCCTGTATTAAAAAAAGTGTAGTAGCTAACAGGCCAATCAGGGTGATCTAAGACCTGATGTGAACCTGATCAACTGGTCGAAGCTCATTTGGCTGTAATGACAGGCTTGCTGTAACATTATGCTTTGTTATCAGTGTGGTGCACAGGCTCTCCCTGTCTGTAAGGACCTGGTTTCTAAACTGTGAAATTAGAAAAAAATACAGGGTTGATACAAACATTGATAAAACCAAGATAAAGAGTAGTCATTATGTGTGATGGAAGATAAAACGGGACAATTTCCTGAGGCAAAAAGACCTTACAATGGCAAGTTTAGGATGAGTCAATACCAATAGACCAATAGTCATACTCTAATGGGGTGCATTATGAATTCTAAAGCCTAGGACACATATAATCATTTTAGAAAAAGAACATTGCAGTTCTACAATTCCTTCATACAGCTTTTAAAAGGTGATGCATGAACTGATTGATGTTGCATGATAACATAGTGTTGCTCTTGGTACTGTTGGCCCTTTGGTACTGTTGTTTGGTTTGTCCAAAATCTCTCAGATCTGATGGATTGCCATGAAGTTCATTAATTCATGGTTCCAAGAGGACACAAGAAGGTGAACTTGTTAAATCTTATGTATAATCATCAGCGTGTTAGCATGGTCATATTTTTTTTTTTTTTTTGCATGTTGTTGTTAGCTTTTAGCTCAAGAACGGCCCCTTAGTCTTGTTTTTCTATCATTTTATGAAACATCTTTCTTTTACCTCTTGGTATTTTCCAATGAGGTCAAAGAAAAGTGGATGTAACCCACTGTCTGCTGTTAGTTCTGTGTCTTTAATAGATACATACAGTCTACTGTTTTTATGGTCTTATTTCTAATAATTTTAGTCTTGTAAAGCATTTTGTGACCTTGCTCTGTGAACTATGTTTTGCTAAATGAAATTTTGTTATTTCTATCTACTAATATGGACAGCAGAAAGCATTAAAGCTCCCATAAATGTGTCCTCTCCCTAAAACCCTCAGATGGTTGCCTCCTTCACCAAGCCAGTCTGCAGATGAAATGCCTGAAGCACCTATTTAACTTAATATCTAATTTTTTTTAAACCATTAGCAGTTTTATTACTTTTGCCCTACACATCTTTTAAAAACCATGTCAAATTACCAATGAAGTAAACTTCAAAGTGCAGCAGCCTCGTACACTTCACCTGGAATCATTACAAGCTAAAAGGGTTTTTAGCCTTACTGATAGCACAGAGCAAAGCGAAAGTGGAATTTCAGTTAGTGCCAACCTGTGTAAGTGAGAGATATAATCTAAAAATCCAAGAGGTGGAAGAGTGTTTTTTTTAATCTGGTAATGGAACATATTTTTCTTGGTTTCTGGATGGAAGTGGAAATGACAATCTTTTACAGTTCAACTTCACGCTGTATTTCATGGTTTAGGTTTTGGTCAAGTTTGTAACAATTGCCATTAGGGACATTGGAAAGCAGATTGCAAAGCAGGTTATGTCACAAAGGTGGCAAACATGTTCAACCAACTACTCTTAGTGCTCCAGTTAGGAAAACTACAGTTGTCTCTGAGGAGGTTTGCTTGATTCAGTTAAACATGACAGTAGTATGGTTCTGAAATGGGATTGCATCACTGGTAGTGATTAACGTGGCTGTGAAAATTCTACGAGATACAGGAGTGCCTGAATTTATTACAATAAAAAAAAAAATTAAGTTTTCATTTGCTTTCAAGCTGGTGTTAAATTAAGTGAAGATTGTAAACTTGTCTATAGAACATAAAAAAGATATAAATTCAGGTATGATGTAGGTATGATGCAAAATTAGCGACACAAGGCATAAACGAGAAACCAGGGCTTGCAAAAGGTTCCTAGTTATGTATCAAATATGCACAAACAGGCATTGGGGGAATACATATGCTATCTCAGCTGCAGTCTGAAAGGAAGAGGTGTGATGCGAATTTGTGACAATTGGCGTCAAGGGGTTAACCACTCTGTGTGTTCCTTTGCACAAAGCTAGTCTGTATTGTGGCCTCATTGGGGTTTTGGCCTGCCTTGCCTTGTTTTGGTGCTCCACACCTGCTAAGTCTACACCTTTCACAATTAGCTCAGAGAAACAGATGACCAATGCAGCTCGGGTTGCTGCAGTTCCGAAACAGAAGACAGCTGCAGTTCTAGTTCAGAGGATTGCTGCAGCACAGGAACTGGAGTCATTTGCAGTCCATGAGGAATGGAAGCTTGCTGGAACTCCGGGACTGTTGATTGCTGCAACCACAGATGAACACCTTCCTTCCTTCTGGAGGGCTTCCCAGAAGGTGATTCCAGGGCAGGGTTAAGGAGAAGACTCACGAACCTGAGCCAAACCAGCAGGCTGGTGGCTAGCAGGATGGAGCAAAGGCTGCTTGCAAGCATAACAAAAGATCTGCTTATTATGCACAAAACCAAGGTGCTTTAATTTTCTGAGTATATTGCACAGAAATGGACAGGGACTGGGGTGACGAGGTTATGATGGCAACTTCTTCATACATGTGTCTCGTGTCTATCTCATGTCCGTCTGTTTTCATAAGTGTGAATGATGGGCGATATGTTATGTGATTGACTACTTCAGAAGCCACCCTGGTTGTGTTGATATTTTTGTTATGACACTATTCTCCCGAACGTTATTTTATTGCTTTTACACTGGCTCATCCGACTGTTAGAATCCGAATCGTCAGAGCTGGCTGCGGGTGGATCCTTGGGCACCATATTATTAGTATAACAAGACAAACATGATACTTTCCCAGTCAGCCCCAGGCCTACATGCTTGCAGCTATTAATGATTCAGCAGTTAGAATCACAGTCTGTCCCCATAGTTCGCACACTGTTTGGGACACTTTGCTTGGCATTGACTTCTCTGGACCATTATTTTCACCCACCGCTGGTCTCTGGTGGAGTGGAGACTCATTGGGATCCATTCGCCCGGAGAACTCTTCTTGCTTTTACATCGGCATTCATCGTCGCGGCTGGATTCAAGATGGAAAATCTGGCCTGGATTGACTCGATAAATGAACTGGAGAGACAATCTACGTTTTACCCGGCTCCTCTTGCTGCAAAACCTCAACATGGTGCTTTTATCATTATTCCTTATCTTATCTTACTTGATTAATACCGGCGAGGTGATCCAACGAATTGATGAACATGATGAGGTTTTCCCCACATTTCAAGAAATACCTGAGCACCATCTGGGACTTTTGCCCTCTGGACATCAAAATCAGATGGATTTCACAGGCTTTTAGTGACTATAGAATTTTGCCTGAACTTGTAAATTTACTTGGTCTACATGATAAGTTTCCGGGTTTTTTTTTTTTTGTCTTCCTTCTAGACCAGAGGGCTGCTCTTATAGAAAAGTAACATTGCCCTGGTGTAATTCAAAAAGAACTCTCGGGTAATGTTCATCCTAACCCTAGTCCAGTCCTTAATTTGAACACTCCTGACGAATTCAAAACTAGAGCCGGCCTAGGTTTTATTCATTTTAATACCCGAAGTCTACTCCCCAAACTCGATTTCAAACAAACTTGGGCCCAATCAACAGATACTGAAATTCTTATAATCTCAGAAACGTGGTTTAGTAAATCTGTTTTAGCGAAGGACATAGCGATTAAGGGCTGTGCCCCCCGCAGGAAGGGTGGTGGCATTGCCATCTATACAAAAAATCAATTTCTTTGTAACAAAATATACTTGGTATCTGTTCAAGAAATAGAGCCAGGTTCAGGTGTGAAGAAGGTTCTGAGAATGATGAAAACTTAACAAAGCATGGTTTATTGAACCCGGCCGAGGAGATACAGTGGCAGCATCCAACATGTGAACACATTGAATGCCAGCACCAGATCTGAAGGATAACATCTTTTGGTCCCTTTTAATGTTTCTGTCTTCCCCCTAGTGCCTGTAGGTTTCCCTGTTAGGTCATCTTTAGCTGGCCTTAACCTAGAACAACTAATCTATCTGATGTTTAGACTGCAATGCTACTGGAATCTATTACTACCCATGAGTTGTACTCTAATCTGTGGAGTCAGTGAGTTCTTGTAAACATTCTTGTAAGACGCAACCTTGGAAGATTCCCAGAGAACACCGATATCTGCTAGCCCGACGCCTGAGCTACTGTCACACCTTATCAGTCTAAATGTCGTCTCCCTAACAAGGACAGTTACATGTGAGAAACAACTAGAGCTGGAAGGTCAGTGAACACTTATGGGGTCAGCTAATGTCTCTAGGTTAGAACTGTCTTAACTTTCCCTGTTGCATCTTAAGACACCTAAGAATATTCTTTTAACAGTATCCATTAGTAAGCAGCTGAAACTTTTAGCCCTGAAGGGGCAAACTATTACTGTCAGAGGTTGCCATAGACCCCCCTCAAAAAACACAGAGGCTTCTTCTTTAAGTCATCATCTTTAATTGGCTTTCCTCAAGTTCAGACAGTTTTAAATCGGCCTGTGACTGCTTTAATCTCACCAGTTGATTGACAGTCCAACTCGCACAAACCCCAAATGCCCTGAAAAGTTGCTCGATTTGTTTTTAACCAATGCTCCACACAAATTCTCAAAAATGTTGGCAACCTTGCATTTTTGTCACATAATGCACTAAAATTCAAATTAGCTTTGTAGGTATGAATGTATAGCAACAATATTGGCAAAGCTACATATAAAGTACATAAGGACAATACATTTCATTAGATAAGGAAATAAAACAGCATAAGTCGTGTTTGTGTGTGTTAATACAAAATAAAATAGTAACAATAAAATATATATGAAATATAAAAATTCTGTAAAAATAAATATAAAAAAATTTGTAAATAAGTAAAACAATAAGCGTGTGTGTTAGAAAATTGTCACAATTACAAATGCTTTGATATTCTCATGTTTGTTTATTTTGTTTGCATTGGAAAAAAGCCAAATCTGAGACATTCTCCAAAAATGGGCTGGACAAATTTATAGCCACCTTTTCAAAATCTCCAAAAATAATGTGATGCTCCTTTAATTTATAATTAAAATTCACTGGATGTCTCGCCTACCAAATAATTCTGTAGGGCCCAGTGTCAGAAAGCTGGGTCTCCGTCAGAGGTCATGGATCTAACAGGACAGCAATGACCCAAAGCATACTTCAGCAATGAGTCCAGATCTAAATCCCATAGAGCACCTGTGAGGCTATCCCAAAACCACAGGTTGGAGAAGGAACCCATCAAACCTCAAAGACCTGGAGCAGTTGCCAAAAGAAGAGTGGTCCAAAATTCCAGTACAGAGGTGTAAGAAACTCAATGATAGATACAGGAGGTGATTTGATTTCAGTTATTTTTTTCCAAGGGTGTGCTACTAAATATTAATTTAGTCTAGTCCATATTTGGAGTGCTATGTGGAATGTCTCAGATTTGGCTTTTTATTCTCTGTTTTTTGTGTTGTTCCAATGCAAAAACAAATAATCATAAGAATAGCAAAGCATTTTTAATTGCAACAATTTTCTGGGAGAAATTATGCATTATGTCACAGACAAGCAGGGGTGCCCATATTTTTGGCCTAGACTGTAGATGTGTTTGCTAACGACCTTCAAACTTCGCTACACTTTTGTTTTTTATCAGTTTTTTTTTCTTGCTTTATTGCCAAAACATGTGTTACCTCTGACTTACATACAGTCATTGGAAGATGAAGACGGGGTTTTTGAATTCAAGAGCAGCAGACCACGATCCACCCGGCCCAAACAACCGGACCAAGCGCCACGGCGAGTGCGATGATCGCTCAGAGGAGATGAAAGAGAGCCAGGAGAGGAGCCATGCTGGCCCAGCTTGGACTAAATTCTGCTGAAAAGAGCCAGTCTGGACAAAATGGGGCTCATGTTGACCAAACGACGGATTTCAGAGACAGTTGTGCCTACATCGTTACAGAGACCTGCCCCATCAACATTCCAATTGCAAATTCTCCTATGCAAATTCAAAAAATGCACTGTGGAATGTTCAGGGTGTATACATGTATATAGATATGCATATAAATAACTGTATTGTTTTATTTTATTTTATATGTTACCATATTTTAATATAGGCTTTCAAGTAGATTGAGATCCCTGCGCTCTAAAAGGCCCATTAAAGGCCATGGGACTGCGAGGTACTTTCCGACTGAATAACACAAGAGACTATAAGAAACAAAATAACCTAGAGGAGAATCAGATACTTTTCAAATGAATGTGATGTGTTAAGTGTGATAAGTATAGCAATCAGTAGAATGATGTATTAGACGTATTATAAAGGAATTACTAAAGAAATGAAAAATTAATAACTATGGTATGAAATGTCATGATTTGATAGTATTGATTGGAAATGTGCATGTAATGATAGATGTGGTTGAAGGAATATGTTAAGACATGTTGAAGCTTTTTGCGAAATACTGGACTGAGTGTGACAGCCTCATGACTGTGAGTCATTGAGAGAGAAGGGTCAGCAGGGGAAATAAGTGGACCAAACAAGGACATCTCTGAAACAAATGAATAAATGATAAAATATATAATCACTGCATTTAAAGAATGATAGTCGACATTGAAGTTATTTCCTCATTAAGGTAGTAATCAATTAGGTAAAGTGTGTTTAACATCTTTGAGGTTCTTATAGGTTGCTCTAGCCACTGAAATTAACTTATCCTTGGGGCCTATTTTCCTGGCCACTAAATACCAACCTGGCAACCATACCAAGTGCACTGATCAATGAGAAGAGAGCTGTCGTTAACGGGCGTGGCTGGGGTGGTATCTGGCTCTAGGGCTATTCAGTCAGGTGCTATCTCAGAGTAAGCAGGGTAGGCGTTCGGAAGAAGACAGTTAGAAGCCAGGCGAATCTCTTTGATACCAGCTTAAACAGTCCTCAGTCATACCTACTAGGGTAATACCCATAGGCCTAGAGGATCGGACCCTTTAAGACGGAGAGCTGGTCCAGTACCTCCTGAACAGGGGTGACTCGGGATCTAACAAGGCCTACACTTAATTACATGTTGTGTGTGTAGCAAGAAGGAACTACAAATTTTGTTTCGTTATGCAGCCTTGTCCTGAATAATGACTAATAAACAACCTTGCACCTTGCACCAGTCAGGAAGATCCTGAAACAGAGGTCCCGGATTATTTTTAAAATAGATATAAAGCATTTCTGTGAACAAGCATTTTTACATGACCTCTTTCACTTTGATTGGAACGAAATGTTTATAGATGAATTAGAATTGGCCTGGAACTACTTCTTATGATCATAGATAAGTATGTTCCTATACGCAAATTTAGAGTCAAAGGCCGAAGCAAACCCTGGTTTTTCCCTGACATTTTCTGCCTTCTTCAGGATAGGGATGCTGCCTGGGCAAGGGCCAGGAAATCTAAGACTGATGCTAATTGGGTCTATTTTTGGCAACTAAGAAATCGCTTTACATCTCTCATTAAAAAGTATTAGAGTAGTAGAGTATTTTCTAAGTAAAGCTACAAAAAATCTAAACAACTCGAGCAAGTTCTGGAAAATCATTAAAGCCTTGGACACATTAGTTGTAGTGAACTACCCCCTCATGATGAACCAACCATGTTAGCCTGCTAATGAGCAATTTAGTTCATCAGGATCTTTATTTGATTCCTCATGCCTTGCTTCATCTGGCCTCAGTGTGCAGGAGAGACACATGCTTAGCTTCTGACCAATTATTTTAGTTTTCTCCACTATCAGTATCTAAAGTTCCATGGACCCATGTAAGTCTTTGTAACTTAACTAATGACATACATAATAATGCCTTCACAAAAATATTTATTACACTCCATTACACTCCTTTGCTCCATTACACTAATGTCTTGCTGTCTGCAGATGTTGTTTTAAATTCAACACAAATGACCCTAGCAATTATCCCCAAATGTTTCAATTTCTTACCTATTAATAGCTTGAAGATATGGAAGTCCTGTTCCCATTTGGAAAAAATAATGTAGGAAAAGTTACACATGATAGAAATAAATTAATCTAACAGTAAGGAAAATTCTGAGATGTTAAATCTGACTTATGAGATAGTAAGTCAAACATTTGGCACAATAAGTCAAACAGATGAGAAACTAAAATGAGATACTAAGAGCAGATAGAGGTTTGACTAAGTATCTCAACATTACGACTTATTTACTTTTTCTTTGTCTTGGAGGATGCAGGCTTCCATAGATTGCGGTATTTTAAGACGAGGTAAGATGGTATTTTCTTAAAGATAGATTTTGTGTTTTCTTAGAAATGACATATTTGTATCCCTCAAACTAATCACATAAATGTTTACAGTAACTTTTATTGACAATTTCCAGTAATGAAAGTGAGGAACATCTAATATTTGGCAATTGGCCAGCAAAGTGTGGTGATAACTTGTAATTGACTACAGGGGAATAATTTCCAATCAACCAGATGAAGAAAGTAATAACACTAAAATGTTACCATCATGACCTCCCTAAAGCACAACATCTCTTTTCAGCATAACTGGAAAATATCTGAGTCTCAGGAACAAACAATGAACTGGTATCTGTTGCTATTAAAAATAAGCTAATAAAAAATAACACATCACGAAACCAATACATTTTGTGACATAAAGCAACATGTTGTTTGTGTGATAGGTGATCTAGACTTGACATTAATTTGCCTTATTAATGTTTGAACTTAATCAAGTATCATGTAAAAGTAAGAACCTGTAGTATTTGTTACATCATATTGGAATGAAGCTGAACTCACAGGACCTACTCTATGTGTCTTCATGTATCCCGAGTGTGTGCTTTGGTC
Source organism: Micropterus dolomieu (assembly GCF_021292245.1). Classification (NCBI taxonomy): domain Eukaryota; kingdom Metazoa; phylum Chordata; class Actinopteri; order Centrarchiformes; family Centrarchidae; genus Micropterus; species Micropterus dolomieu. The sequence continues at coordinate 25,845,922 of NC_060158.1, read as the reverse complement.
CATATTCCTCATTTATTTCCAGTTAAATTTACTATTTTAGGTAAAGTTGTGGCAAGTGAGAGAAAAAAAAAATCGCCATTTAGGAGCACAGAGGCATTAAAGAGAAAGAGTCTTGCAGATTTACCAATTACCTTTTAGAAAATTAGCTTCCCAGAAAAATGCTCCTGCTTCACTACACAGTGATTAGTGTAATTTTACTCAACTCAAAATATGAAAGCCCTTACAGTACTCCATTTACGGCATTTTGTGTAACTGTACAGAAGCCTAGAAGCTACTTATTTAATGCCTTTCTTTCAAGTCTATTTTCTTTAATTTTGTGGGAAACGAGTGGGAAACAAGATAAATTCACAGTCAAAGTCTTTAAGTATGTGTGCACAAATAAGTGAAACTGAAGACCAGATTATTAAGGAACAACAAAGGTTATGTAAATAAATAAATGAAGTTGTGGTTCCCTTTATGCAACACACAGAAAGCAAAACGTCATATACAAAAGTGATATTCACTAGGTCGGTGGATAAATATCAAGTGCTGTGGATGATGCTAAAGAGTCTCACAGCTTGGGATGCTGCTCTGTAGTCTGGTGGTATGACAGCAGATACTTCAGTATCTCTTCCCAGAATGCAGCAGGGTGAACAGGCTGTGGCTGGGTGGGTACTGTCCTTTAGTATCCTTTGGGCTCTGCGCAGGCACCTAACCTCACCAATATCACTGATGCTCGGTAGACGGGTAGATGGGTTAAGCTCTTTCCTGTTTCAACATGATAATTCCCCCATGCACAAAGCCATGCAGAAATGGCTTCAGCATCAGTTTGGTGTTGAAGAACTTGACTGGCCTGCCCAGAGTCCTGACCTCAACCTCATCCAACACCTTTGGGATGAACTTGAATGCCAACTGTGCGCCAGGTCTTGTCACCCAACATCTGTGTTCCTCACTATTGTTCTTGTGGCATATTAACACATTTTTGGACACAAACGTTGTCATATGTTTGAATCAACATTTCAGTACGTTGATAAATTAAATACAATTTTGATCTGATGAAATGGTAAAAAATAAAAATAAAAGTAGGCCGTAATGGAAATGAAGAGACATGAACACAAGAGTGTATTTGACTACGTTTAAAAAAATATATATCTACTCTTATGTTTGGAGACAATACGTTATGGGTGCTGCACAATACAGACATAATAAGAAGGCTCTCAACAGTTATGATCAACCAGTGGTCAGTGGTTCTCAACCTGGGGGTCCTAGGTGTTGCAAGATAAATCTGAGGGGACATGATTAAAAAACTGAAAATTAGAAAGAAATTGCGTCTCTTACACATGTTGTCTTTATTTTCACATTGTGAAAAACTTGATAACCATATCTCTCAGGCTTAAAAAGTATTAAAATAAGAATAATCTAAGAGGATACTATCAATCTGCTTTCAACTCAGACACACACAACCTGTGACGAGGGGAGTAGACAAGCTTTGATTTACAGGGTCACAAGCCAAAAAGGTTGGGAGCCAGTGACCCTACTTGGTCCAGCTCTTCACAGGGCTAATATGTTTGATTTTACACACAGTTCAGTTAACTTGTCACGAGGAGTCCTACTCTTCCTGTGAAAACAGTTGTATAATGTCTTCTGTGGCTCTGGAGAGATTTTCTTGAGTGTGAGAAAATAACCCAGATGATGTCATAGTGTTGTCATCAGGGTTATCTTGTGTTGGGCTAGGATTTTTTTATAAATTTATATATTTATAAATGTTGGCATTTACCACGTGTGGAGGGTCTAATGAAAGATGATCTCAAGTTGCATTATGGCAATTCAGTATGCAGCATTCTTAGAGCTTTACTCATAAAGAGCTTAAACATCTACATACCTCAGCCTCTGCCGTTTGATTTTGACCATTCCTTTTTATAATTTGGCCCCTCGCAAGTCTCCCAACTTTATGGAAGTGCAATGCTACATTGCACTTCCATAAAGTGCACAATAAAAAACAATGCATCTCACTGGTGGACAGCATGATGTCTCAGGAAGCAGCCCTGCTACCTCATAGCAAGAGGAAAAAAACTTTTTCTAAAAAGGTAGACCACAAACAGTAACAGGGATAACTACTTCAGCTTGAATTTCTAGACTTGTGTCATGCTGTCCTGCCCAAGATATTTTAGTTCTGTTCACAACCATGACCTTTCATTTCCTATCCTAAAGAAATAATTTATAAGAAAAGAGACAGCAGGAACATACTCTCTGCATCCCAAATGCCGTCCTCAAAAGCAAATAACTCGCCACTGAGAATGTCATCATCTTCTTGCGTTTGAAGTGTGCAGCCGGGGCAGCCGGAGGATCCAGACAGAGGCAGACTGTTGTGAAGCAAAGTGACATTTGTGGGAGCTGAGCGGCAGGAAACTGACGCAGCTAGAGATGAGATTGGAGTTCCTACTTGTCTCCTCACAGTGCCATCCTGGCTGATGATCAATCACTGCACCGCTGTGCATTCCTCAGCTCTCAGACTCTTACAAAAAAGCCGTTTGAAGTCCCTCTGATATTCTTTTATCTGCTTCCACAATGTCCTCATCAGTGTTCCCCCCAGAGAAGCAGGCTTTGGACTAAAGCTAATTGACACCATGTTGTGCATATACACACCTGATATTATAGAGCATTGATCAATGTCACACTGGAGGCCGTTAACTTGAATGTCTAATAGGGCCATTGATTCAATAATTAGCAGTGAAGTAGAAGTTATAGAGGTAATAGTGTGAGTGCTTGTCTACAAGTCCTCTAAACTCATCTGAGTATTTTCTGATCTGACGCCTTTATGTTTGTAAAAATCCAACACTGTTACAAAAATGGTTCATATGACTTTCTGATCTGCTGTGGTTAAGGATGACCTATTACACTTTTCCGTACTCTCTGTCATATCTATAATGTTACAATGTCAGATGATCATGTTAAACGTAGCCAAAGCTTCAAATAATTGGATTTAAAAGAAATCACTGTGAGCCAAAACCTCAGATTTCCCACTGTTCAGTTCCCACAACAGTTTTTTTTCTACTTTTGGCTCTGTATGATGTTATACTTTGTGTTCTGTACGGGGTCATTTGTGCGCACCCCCATCTTCCTGGCAACCGCCACGCTCAGTCTGTCTATAGGCTTCCACGATGCGCCATTCTTTTGAAGTTGAAAGTGTTTAATATATCGCCAAGTGCTTTTTCAGTTTTGAAGGAAAATCAAGCTTGTTTGGTTTTCCTAAAGATAGGATTTTTATTTATTACTGAATCATGCAAAACTACCATACAGGAGTCACAGAACTACAATATAGTGTCAGAAATGCAGTGCAATAGGTCACCTTTAAGGGATGGTTAGGTTTAGGCTCAAAAGCTACTTGGACCAATTAACAAATGATTCAGGGATTTTCAAAGTCACACACTGTGGGCCCCCACTCTGATAAGGCTGTACTGTTGCTCCTATCTTAAAGCTTACCTTATGAATGCCAGGTATAAAGCCTGGGTTGTTTTCAGGTTCAACTCCACCACTCTCCTCTTTCATAAAATGACTGTATTCTCAGTCTGAGGTGAAAATGCTAACTACAAAGTTTTGAAGCCACTTCAAGTAAAACCCAACTCAGGGTAGGTCCTGTATGTTCAGGCTGTGATGCTCAGGGTGTCAACAATCGCTTAATGTAAAGAACCCTAATTGCCTCCATGAGCTGTGTGTCACAGCCATGGCTGCAAATGCTGTTGTACATCATGTTGGCAAGCCCCTTTCACCACTCTCTTTCCATCCCTCAGCACCTTCTTGAACTCTCCGGCTCCCCCAGGGAGGTGTGCCTCACAGTTTAAAACCTCTGTTATTCAAACCGGCCATCATAGATCTTATTTAATCGCCTCCACACTCCGTAAACCGCAGTCTAAACAACCTGTGTTTACATGGACCTCTAGTTTGACATAGGAGACCTATTCCTATTCCTATTGGTTTCTCTGAAGGCTTGTTAGATGCCCACACTATATACTACCCAGCTGTTTATAACACTATGTGACAGGATTTTACATCTTAGTAAGTATTTCAATTGCAGCTAACATTTTACCCTTCATTGTGACGGTCACAAGGTAAACAGGAGATGACATCGCATTGCGGCACAGGTTTTACAGCTTTTTGTGTTTGCCTTCATGGTTATTCTTTTATGCAACTGTCAACCGAGACAGCTCCAGGGACAAAAATTATTTTTTTCTGAAATGTTCTTGGCCAGCTTTGAATAAATCATGTATAAGCACAAAATAGTGGCAATCAGTGGTTTCATGTCCGCATTTCAATCAGGAGAACCTAATTGAAAAAGGGGGCTTAGATAGTTAATTATGAAAGGAATATATTTAACTGCACAATGAAGCTGAACAGACAGAGAGAGCCTTGAGTGATTAGACCTCATCATTAATGAATACTTTTCATGGAGGTGGTCACGGCATGAACCACATAGGAATATTCCTGACACTGGTGCGGGTGAAGATCTGAGGATCATGAGGTTATAGCTGATGATCTCAATGGATGTGAGTTGGAACAGGTTTCCTAACTTAACAAAGATGTCCCAGACCTCAATAGGCCCCAAATGGCCCCACAATTTTTGTGTATTGTGGTTCTTGGTTATTTGTTGGTGCAAGCTGGTACGGGAAGAGGCAACACTTACAGTATCAACCGCAATGATGAGCAGCGGCGTAACTACCGTGTATGCAGGGAATGCAGCTGCATAGGGGCCCGTAATCGTTGCAGGGCCTGTAACGTTATTTCATGGTGTCTCTGTCTCACACGTCGTTTATTTTCAATACCAATACAGTGACGTTAAATACTTTTACACACAAAAACTCCATTGCCACATAAATACAGTAGGTACATCTAAATTAAGTTTAAATAAATTGATTTTTTGTTAAAGATGTGCAATGTGGGCCCGCACAGAATTCTGGGTCATTTCCATGGCCAGAGTAGCTAGCTAGTGAAGTGACAGCAGCTGGGAAATTAACACGATATGGAGTACAAACACAAAAGTGGGTTTCAGAAGCAAAAATTGAAAGAAGCAGCCAAGCAAGAAAAAAAAAATCTACCAAACATATTAATTTTCCTTAAAAAGAAAGACATAGCATAGCAGCAAGCACGAGCTGTGAGCAAGAAGAGCCGAAGGGGACACCTGCTGCTCTAGCGACAGCAGCGCGACATCCACGGCGGTGATCATGAGGAGTAACGTACATGATCCCGAACACATTAAAACTTCTACAGCCTGAAACACTGTGCACTGCAACAGACTGCAACAAACTTTTAGTAAGTTATGCCATATTTACAAAAATCACATAACCTTATAACTCCTGTCATTCCGCGGGTGTTTAACAGACCACATCTGAAGAGTGAGAACAGCACAAAAACTAAGCAAGATGTTGATTGTGACAACAAGCTTTGGGGTAGTCTGCACCGTTATACTGCCATTCCACTGAGCGTAGCCTCTGCAGAATGATCTTTTTCCAAACTAAAACTTATCAAATCTTACCCGAAGAGCTCACTGTCATTAATGATAAACTTTTTCACTGTTGTTGTGTTTCATATTTGTGAAGGTGCGCCGTGTTTTAATCACTTTTGGTGCTCCAACACCAGTTTGGTCAAGTAGGCTAGT
>NC_060158.1:25831248-25840190 GCF_021292245.1 Micropterus dolomieu | reverse complement strand
CATCATAGATCTTATTTAATCGCCTCCACACTCCGTAAACCGCAGTCTAAACAACCTGTGTTTACATGGACCTCTAGTTTGACATAGGAGACCTATTCCTATTCCTATTGGTTTCTCTGAAGGCTTGTTAGATGCCCACACTATATACTACCCAGCTGTTTATAACACTATGTGACAGGATTTTACATCTTAGTAAGTATTTCAATTGCAGCTAACATTTTACCCTTCATTGTGACGGTCACAAGGTAAACAGGAGATGACATCGCATTGCGGCACAGGTTTTACAGCTTTTTGTGTTTGCCTTCATGGTTATTCTTTTATGCAACTGTCAACCGAGACAGCTCCAGGGACAAAAATTATTTTTTTCTGAAATGTTCTTGGCCAGCTTTGAATAAATCATGTATAAGCACAAAATAGTGGCAATCAGTGGTTTCATGTCCGCATTTCAATCAGGAGAACCTAATTGAAAAAGGGGGCTTAGATAGTTAATTATGAAAGGAATATATTTAACTGCACAATGAAGCTGAACAGACAGAGAGAGCCTTGAGTGATTAGACCTCATCATTAATGAATACTTTTCATGGAGGTGGTCACGGCATGAACCACATAGGAATATTCCTGACACTGGTGCGGGTGAAGATCTGAGGATCATGAGGTTATAGCTGATGATCTCAATGGATGTGAGTTGGAACAGGTTTCCTAACTTAACAAAGATGTCCCAGACCTCAATAGGCCCCAAATGGCCCCACAATTTTTGTGTATTGTGGTTCTTGGTTATTTGTTGGTGCAAGCTGGTACGGGAAGAGGCAACACTTACAGTATCAACCGCAATGATGAGCAGCGGCGTAACTACCGTGTATGCAGGGAATGCAGCTGCATAGGGGCCCGTATGGTATTTTCAATACCAATACAGTGACATTAAATACTTTTACACACAAAAACTCCATTGCCACATAAATACAGTAGGTACATCTAAATTAAGTTTAAATAAGTAAATAAGGATCAATTCATGGGTGATTTTTTGTTAAAGATGTGCAATGTGGGCCCGCACAGAATTCTGGGTCATTTCCATGGCCAGAGTAGCTAGCTAGTGAAGTGACAGCAGCTGGGAAATTAACACGATATGGAGTACAAACACAAAAGTGGGTTTCAGAAGCAAAAATTGAAAGAAGCAGCCAAGCAAGAAAAAACAAATCTACCAAAAATATAAATTTTCCTTAAAAAGAAAGACATAGCATAGCAGCAAGCACGAGCTGTGAGCAAGAAGAGCCGAAGGGGACACCTGCTGCTCTAGCGACAGCAGCGCGACATCCACGGCGGTGATCATGAGGAGTAACGTACATGATCCCGAACACATTAAAACTTCTACAGCCTGAAACACTGTGCACTGCAACAGACTGCAACAAACTTTTAGTAAGTTATGCCATATTTACAAAAATCACATAACCTTATAACTCCTGTCATTCCGCGGGTGTTTAACAGACCACATCTGAAGAGTGAGAACAGCACAAAAACTAAGCAAGATGTTGATTGTGACAACAAGCTTTGGGGTAGTCTGCACCGTTATACTGCCATTCCACTGAGCGTAGCCTCTGCAGAATGATCTTTTTCCAAACTAAAACTTATCAAATCTTACCCGAAGAGCTCACTGTCATTAATGATAAACTTTTTCACTGTTGTTGTGTTTCATATTTGTGAAGGTGCGCCGTGTTTTAATCACTTTTGGTGCTCCAACACCAGTTTGGTCAAGTAGGCTAGTATGTCACTGTCTTAGCCTTGCTATTATGACTCATCTTCTTTATAGAATGCTGTTTGGTTTCATTTAGTTCAGATGCCAACTGCAGTGCATTTTACTGTGGCTGGTCGTTTCAAAGCTGCAAGCTTTCACTTCACTTTATACTGACATTATTCTGCTATGATTGTGATGGGAGGGACCATCTTGCATCAGGGCCCCGAGCCAACTCATTACATCCCTGATGACAAGGGACAAAGGTGGTGATTTTTACCTAATGTTGTGGTCCTGTCTTGAAAAGGGGCCTTGTTCCAATATAGTTCAACTCGTATTATTTCAGTTGATAGTGGATTCACATGGTACATATTACTACACATTTTGGTTAATCAAACTAATTTGACACTGGGCACACATGGGGCTGGGTAGAGTTCAAGCTCTGTACTTAATGCACAGTGTGACAGGTGTCAATAAATAAGAGTATTTCCAAAAATGTCAAACTAAACTCAGACTGAGCAGGTTTGTGAGGAAAATATTCACTTTCATCCAAACTCTGCTCTCCAAATAACTTCCAACCAGCTGTGGCTTATTCAGTCTGACATCCTCTGTTTCTTCTTTGTTGTCACGGGATTATCCATCACCGCTCTTCAATATGCTTAGGCAAGTATATTTTAGCTTTGGCTTGTGGAGATGCATTGATTTGGCCAGAGGGCCTGTCATTTTGTCACTTACATCCTACGGCTTCTCAATTTCAACATCTGGAGGCAATTCAGATCTGGTCCTTGGAATAAATCAATTTCCTGTCATGGTTATATGATTTGGTAATACCTTTACAAGCCTAAGTAAAGCCAGTACAAATAATATGTTTCATTATTTTTGCTATTTTAAAATGAGATAACTGCCTGCTCACAAAATTATTGCTAGTCTTGAAATTGCACAATATTGTTTTTTCATGTCTGTGATCCTATTCCTATTGTATTATTTTCTCTTTACTGTCAGGATTGCTCTGCATTGATTTTTGATCATGAATAAGTCAAGAAGCAGGTCAGTCATTTGTCTCTTGACAATACTGTCCAAACCTTGAGTTGTCGCACTGATAATGCATGGCAGCCCACAGATATGAGCAAAGTAAATCAAAGAAAGGGTGTGATACGTTGGGAAATGTGCTTATTTGCTTTTTTGCTGAGATACATGAGGAGATGGATACCTTTATGTTGCTTACTAATTAACAGGCTGTGTCTCTTTTGTTTAATCTGTGGGGGGAAAAACAGAAAAAACGATATATTGCAACAAGCTTTGATTTTTGATCAAATTAAACAAATTGGTTAATTAAATGTTAGGTTATAAATGTCTATTACTGAGCTTTTGATGTACTGGTAGGCGGATTTTTTTTACCTTTGGACAGAATCTGGCTTGATGTTTCCCATTTTCAGTCTTTGTGCTAAGCTAAGATAACTGCCTGAAGGCTGCAGCATCATAGTTAGCGTACAGACATGAGAGTGGTGTCAATCTTCTCAACAACAAACAAATAATCAAATAGGGATAGGTCCCAAAATGACGAACTCTTCTTGTAATTACCAAGCATTAGTGGTGCTGGTAGGCTTGTTTTTTAGTGTAGTGCAACAACAAATAATTATTTTTTTAACTGATACTTTTGCGGGTCTGCACTGGTACATACATGACAAAAGCTCTGACTCACTGCTCAATGCTACAAACCTGTATACTCAACTCATCTTGACCCACGTCGGCCGCTGTTGATACCAGCTCACACTTCTGTACGTGCCGCTACTGCATCCCGTATGAGGAATAATACCGACACATAATAATAAGACACAGCTTGGTGAGCTGTGGGGCTTGCCAGATTCGTTCATGTATCAAAGAGACTGTTTGTTAGCCTGTGGATACTATTCCTTCTGCATGCTGAATTTGTCAAGATTCACTGCTGCAACGCCTCAAACTCTAACTCCAAACACTCAACACATTTAGAGGCTCTCACCTGGGTATAATGAGGCAACATAACACTCGCACCTACTGGCACAGAGCCAGCCTGTTTCCCCCTGCTTTCAGTCTTTATGCTTAGTCCTATTAGTATATGTTCTGTGTGTTTAGTGTGAAGGAGGCTACAATTTTAATTTCATCGTGCAGCCCTGTGTTGTAGAATAAACGTACCTTTAACCTTGACTGTCTCATCCACTGCACGGGAGTGGTCCCGCAAGGTTGTATGGAAAGGTTCAGCGATACGACACGATAGTGTGGCTTCTTTTTTGCTTCAGTCGGCGACTGTGGCTCAGGAGCTAGAGCGGGTTGCCCGTTAATTGGAAGGTTGGTGGTTCAGGCTGCATGTCAAAGTGTTCTTGGGCAAGAAACTGAACCCCGAATTGCCACTTGTGGCTGTTCCGCCAGTGTGTGAATGTTAGTTTCTGTTTGAGCACTTAGGCTCAGTGTATGAATAGTGAATGCAGATGTAGCGTTTGAGTGGTCGAAAAGACTAGAAAGGTTCTATGAAAATACGGAGCTTCATTGTGGTAGACCAGCCTATAATGTCCTGGACTATGTCCCATGCAGTGGATGAGACAGTCCTGGATGGAGTTACTTGATTCGAAATTGAATTATATAATCATTAATAAGAGTCTTTGTTTTCTTGTTTCTCGCTTTGGAGGAGCTGCCCATATATTTTTTATTATTATTTTGAGATTATTAATTACCTCAAAATTTCTTTTCATAGTATTATAGCTGTTGCATAATGGATCGGTTTAGATTTTAAGAGTTTAAATGATTGATTTACTTCAGTGTCTGTGGCTGTGATATCTTTCATTTCCATCTGCGAGCCCTCATGAAGCGAGCCTGAAAGGACTGATATCGACTTTATGTTGTAACACAGTAGCAGTAGCAGAAAAAAAGAATAAACCAGTAGCAAAAGAGAAAATTGTATGAGATGCAATAGAACATAATAATGCTAATAGGACTATGCATTTAATTAACTGGGGTCTTTATTGTGATTTGTGTGTCATTTTGAAGGGATCCATTCACACGTATTTTTGGGGAGATAACGGAATAATCAAATTCACTTCAGCAAATGAAGAGCTTTCAGGTAGAGAGCTTTGAAGTAAACTAGCATGTATAATCTTTAGTGTAGTGAGTGTATTATATCTCATGTCTTAATTGAACATAAACGAGAGAGAGCATGACAGAGAAAAGAGTCAGTGAATTGATTCTCTGTGATCATCAGCTTTCCATGTGCACAGTGTTCAGCTTTTCATCACTCTCCATTAAAAGAGCAACTGCTCGATACACAACACCTCAGTTCACACTTTTGTATAATGATGTTTTCTAGTCTGTTCCTTCTAGCTAAAGATAACATCACGGAGTCTCCACAGTCTTGCAAGATCACAATGTTCCAGCACCCGCAGCAACAAACTTATTATTTTTCGTGCTGAGCCAACACCTATTGTGCACACAGTTTCAACACTGACACAAGACAATTGACATGAGGGCTAATTATTTTTCATTTGTGCTGCTGATGTCCAGATGGTTTGCTGGTTAAAACATTTCTCTTTTTTTCACTGTTATCTTGTACCACTGACAGAGTAGGTAGCGTTGTGGCAGTGATGCACTTAGTCATTTAAATACTCTACCGTGTTACAGTACATTTAATATTGCTGACTGTATGGACTGATTAATCAACTTACTCTGTTACATACTATACCAATATATTGTTTTCCCATTGTGCTTTAACACTCTTCAACCTGCCTGGCAACACTTGACAGATGGCCTTTAATTATGCTGTTGAATTTAGACCTGTTAATGGATGAATATGCGTGACAGTGATTCAGTCCATTAGATACATACCAGGCTGGCGGACATACAACATGTACAGTACAGTACAATACATTATATATGGAATAAAGTGTGTAGTCAAATAAATCCATACATACTGACTGATGTATGGTTCTGCTATGCATTTTAGCAGCTGTAATGAGACCCTTTGTCATGCCTGTAGGAGTCACGATAAAAACCACTGTGAATAACTAATTGCTTAGCTCTGTTTACATAAATCAGATGTCTTTGCTGAACTGACAGACACCTGCATTTGTTGCAAACAGCGACACACCGTTTTATTAGTCACTAGAGGATTTTAGCAAGAACCAAGAAGATTCTCAGTCATCCAGGTCATAGTTATCCAAGGGAGGTTAAAGCAAGGGCAACTGAACTTTGGTTGTAGATTCTTGGAAGATGTTTCACCTCTCATCTAATAGACTTCTTCAGTTCTAACTGACTGGCAGGGAGTCCCAGTTATTTAACCACTGTGGGGTTGTTATCAAGGTGATGGATACCGCGTGGTTCATTAGTGCTCTTGTATGGTCGTGGAGTCACCTGGGGCAAAGTCTGACCCACTGTCGCAGGCATTGTCACATGAGACCGAGTGTGATGGTTCTCCTGGGAAGGGATGAAAGGACAGCAGTGTAGGTGGGGAATAAGTGGTGTCACAGACCTCCTCCCCTGTTGAGAAATGGTTTCTCTACTCTGGTGTAAATGGCTTCTTTTATTCCTCTTTCAAACCATCTGTCCTCCCTGTCCTCCCTGCCACTCATTTAGAACTAATGAAGCCTCTTGGATGAGAGGTGAAACGTCTTCCAGTATCTTCAACCAAGTCCATTTGCCCTTGATTTAACCTTCCTTGGATCACATACAATACTCTATGTGGACTCATTAGATGCTGCTCTGCTTTTATGGCCTGCTCTTAAGAACAGTATCTACTTAAACCCTTTAGCCATTGTTAATGTATTCTGAGCTGAAAATGCATATTATTATCTTGACTACAGAGAACGTTCTTGTCTACTGCGGGTCAAAAATACAAATCATGTGCGCAGACAGTTGACTGTTCCAGGCATCAGAGCGTGTGGTGCTTTATTTCAAGATTGAAGTTCACCTGATAAACCCTGGGCAACCTGTAGATAATATAATAATAATAATAATAATGAATGCGTTGGGAAACAGGGAGCCAGTGAAGATTCTGGAGCACAGGGGTGTTGTGGTCACGGGTGCGTGTGTGGGTGAGGAGGCGGGCAACAGAGTTTTGGATATATTGAAGTTTATTTTTGGCAGGTGAGCCATATAGGCTGCTATTGCAGTAGTCAATTCTGGACGTAATGAAGGCACGGATCAGGGTTTCGGCAGCAGAGGAGGTGAATGATGGGCGTAGATGGGCAATGTTTTTGAGGTGAAGGAAGGCAGTCCCGGTGACATAATTGATGTGGTGTTCAAAAGTGAGGTTGCTGTCAAAGATGACTCCAAGGTTGCGGATGTGTGGGGATGGAGAATGGGTGGAGTTGTTGATGGAAAGGCTGAAGTTGTTGGTGTTTTTTGTGAGTGATTTGGGGCTGATGATGATCATGTCAGATTTATTGTAATTGAGTTGTAAGAAGTTGGTTTGCATATCTGTTGATATTAGAAAATTTTCATCACCTAATATAGTAGATTACTCCTCAACAAATGCAGTTTCCTCCTTTTTGATAAAAACTACAGTGCCCAGCTTTTTTTTATGAAATTACAAAGCCTATTAAAAAAAAAAAACAGCTATATATTTGTGGTTTTCTAGACATACATTACATCCGTGGGCTTGGGTCTGAGTGCCACAGACAAGGTAGGAACGTATGAACGTATTGACTAAATTGTGTATTAACACATTGTTGGTTTTGTCTTTTCGTGGGATTTATTGATAATAAAATATATGGAACAATGGAAACCTTATCCTTTTAAGCTAGATTTAAAATATGACAATATAAGACAGGGCCTCAAGATCAGAAAATAGAACAGGATCCACTTCAAGGCTCTCATCAGATATTGGCATTAATAGTGCATATTCCCATATTCCCAGACAAAGTTCCAATTAATTAAACTACCACACACTGAAGCTTTGTGGGACTGTTGGGGCAGTTACCTGCTTCCCAGATTTACAATCAAGACTTGGTGATGACTCAAAATGATGATGAGTCATAAGTGTCAGAAATCTCAATCAAGTCGTTGAGGGAATGATATCGAAGGACTCTGAGGCAAGTCCTTCATAAGAATTGCCTGTACAACTGATAAATTACTGCAGACACAAACAAAACAATTAAACTCATATTACGTTGACTACTTCTGTGAGTCTTAACAAGGGAACTCAATCATCATTGTGGCAGCAAAATTTAGTGTCACTGAATATTTTAACAAAATCAGCAGGGTATTCACTGGCACCGATGATGTAAATGTGCATAATCACAGTGTTCTCTTCTCTTAAAAGCTTTTGTTCGCATCTTAGTTGCATTTTGCTTCTACAGGGCACCGTCCTGCATTAACATACATGAGCCGAACAGACCTGAGATTTCAAAGGAGCTTTTGAAGTGACAGGTAAAGTATCACAATGAATTCCCTACCCTGGCAATCAGTGTAAAGAAGCTCAAACTGTGTCAAGTGGATTAATCATTCTGCAAGATCTTAGCTACTGCATTCTGAACAAGACTGAAGAGATTGGACTAAAGGCTCATGTAAAAAGTGTTACTGTAATCCAAATGAGATAATAAAAAAGAACAGATAGCCTCATTGAAATCCACAGAAGATAAAAACCCTTTTGGGAAGTTCCCATCCAACCCAATCACTGCTAACACCCAGAAGCCCTGGCACAAGCGACCATGCCAGGGAGGATTGCGGGGACTGAATAATAATAATAATAATAATAATCCTTATTTGTAAAGCACTTTTCAAAAACAAGTTACAAAGTGCTTTAACAAGTGTAAAGAATAATACAAAAAAAAAAATAGATAAGAGCATGAAAATTTTATATAAAATTAGTAAAATACAATAAAATAAAAGGGATAAAATAAAGTCAAATAAGATCGGGAAAAGCTCTCCTATAAAAGTATGTTTTAAGAAGGGACTTAAAAGAGTTCACTGACTCAGCCGCCTTGATTTCCTCGGGCAGGCTGTTCCAGAGCCTCGGGGCCCTGACAGCAAACGCTCTGTCCCCTTTAGTTTTCAGTCGAGACTCTGGAACAGACAACAGACCTCTGCCCGAGGATCTCAAGGTACGTGCTGGTGCGTATGGGACTAAAAGGTCAGAAATATAACAAGGCGAGAGGCCATGAAGAGCTTTAAAAGTGATCAATAGAATTTTAAAGTCAATTCTAAAACATACTGGGAGCCAGTGTAATGAAGCTAAAATAGGAGTAATGTG
>NC_060158.1:25820524-25831148 GCF_021292245.1 Micropterus dolomieu | reverse complement strand
CAGATGCAGGCCTGCGGTTTATTTTTGCTTTTGGCTGGAAGCTTAGAGCTGCGTAGTTCAGGTCATCTGAGTCCAGATTCTAGAAATAAAAGTATATAGTCACATATTGTATCACACACACCGCTGAGTTGCCAAAAATCCACAAACTGGTGGATTTATTGGTTCTACCACAAAAGAATAATTTAAACTAAGATGATTTTAAATGTTAAAACATAATTTTAAATACAATCCCTGCTGTTTTTCACAATTTAAGCTAAACCTAAGACTTTTTTAAACTGATCGTTCAAACAATAGGATGAAGTGCTCCACCTTACAGTAGTCACATTTGAATTTTAAAATAACAATTTTGTAACTGTTTGTTGTTTATCACTGTACTACAAACAGTTACATGCAACTTTATAACCATAACACACAGTCAATATAAATGAATAATGTGTTCACCTTGTTTCCTTCTGGCTGCGGTTCTTTATTCACAGCTAAATGGTGGATAACAAACTTTAATTATTATTGAACATATACTTTACTTTGGACTTGTGCATTATGTTAACACCATTTACAAGAAGATGTGCAACAAATTATCTCTGTATAATCTACTGTACCTGTAAGTTTCCTGATTTTAACAGCCAGAACAATGACGACCATTGTGAGGAAAACAGCTAAACCAGCCAGGATCACACTCATTAGGTTTGTAATTCCATCAGGCTACAAGAACAATTCTAGAGAATATTTATAGTTTTCTAATCTGGTAGTTTTAGACATGGTTAAGATTAAAATTACTGGCTCTATGGTAATTTGCACAATGAAACAAATCTTACGAGAGGAAAACCTTACTTTCAGTCTTAAAATCCACTTCATCATCAGATTCACCATTACCTTTAAACAAACATGAGTTAAATAATTTCACATGTATTGTCTTTTAGTTTGTGTTTATGCTGTCAACTACTTACTTACTTATTACATGTAAGATAAACTATAAATATGATGAGAAAATGAGATCTCTGAAAGGCTTGAACACAATCTTACCGTTAACACTTGAATGTGTTGCACTGGCAATGACTGTATGTCATAGCACCATCCCAGCTGCAATGAAGGTGGTAAATGACGTTTTGGTTGCACTTGACAAGAAGCAACATTCGGCATTACTCTTTATTGATCTGTCCAAAGCTTTCAATACTGTTGATGATGAAGTTTTAAGACTGAAGATACTGTCATATATTGCTGTGTGTCAACTCTTCTGCAAGCTATTGAATATTTGCAGAATGCGTTGATCGAAGTCCAAAATACCCTTATGCAGCTGAAATTAGTTCTAAAGGCAGATAAGACCAAACTTATGTTGTTTACCAAATCCAGGACCAGGCCACAAAGCATCCCTCCAGTTCTGGGGGGAAGCTAAATAGAGGTCGTTAACTCCTATAAATACCTGGGTCTTTTGATTGAGTTCTAAGCCACATGTGCTGTACTTGGTTAAAAAGCAGAGGCTAAAATTGGGTTTTTATTTTCGAAATAAGTTTTTCGTTTAATGTAAAAAGCACCACTTGTTTGTATCTGTTCTGGACTATGGTGATCTTTTCTATATGCATACCTCTGCACAGAATCTTCATATGATTGACACAGCTTACCATGCTTCCTTGAGGTTCATTACAAATTGCAAAGCACTGACTCACCACTATGAGCTATACTCTATGTCATTGGTACACTTTCATATATAAGGCAATTCTTGGTCTGCTGCCAAGCTACCTATATGTTCATATCATGCAGAAAAGTAATGGGTGACACTCTTTGCGTTCTCAGGACTTCTTTATGCTCTATGTGCCAAATACCCATACGGAAACGAGAAAGAAGGCATTTCTCTATTCTACACCTTCAGCATGGAATATGTTGCAAAAGGATTTGAAACTTCCTGAATTAATCTTGCTAAACGCATTTAAATCCAAAATGAAAGACTTAGAGGCAGATGCCTTAATATGTAAATGCTCTAAGACTGTAAAAATTATATAAAATGACTTTATGAAGTGTTAGCTTACTAATCTTCTGTGTTATTTGTCTGCACCTATGTGTTTGCATTTTTTTTTATGCTGCTGCCTGTCTTGGTCAGGTCACCCTTGGTTCTTAATCTCAATGGGACTCTCCTGGTTAAATAAAGGTTAATACATATATCGTCGCTGTCAGGCAGAAACCTCCAATCTCCACATTTAATCATTTTTATTGATTTAAATAAATCAGTGTTATTGGTTACCCTTTACATCTGTCTGTGGTTTTTACAAATATTTTACCAATACAAAGTATAAAAACAGCTCGTGATTCTCAATGATGCCGTGTTCAATTATAATAAAAAACACAGTTTTTTTTTAATTTCCTGAAAAATCACAAGTTGGGACATAGAAGGTTCCCCTTCGAGGGAACTCGAACTGTGTCGGTTACGACACTATGGGAACGCCTCTAGGCGTAGCAGGTCTGAACGTGAATGAAATCACTCCAATCCTATTGGCTTGTTGCTAGAACGGTAAGGTGTGACGGAATAAGCGGAGGAGTATAAAGCACACCTGTACACATCATTAGCTTAAACTATGAAGCAGGCGCTCTGTATGTTGTTTGAAGAAAGCTCCAGTCCTACAAGCAGTGTGTCTTACCTGAGGAAGAAGTCTACCAGCATGTCCGGCAAACAGATGTACAGAAGGTGTGTTTTTTTCTTGCCCTCGGAACATCACGGATGGAGATTCTCATGAGATGCGTGTCTCATGTTTGGGGATGGAGCACGCCCGGGCAGCTCTCGAGGGGGCTGCCTGCGCCTGTTGCGAAGCCCTTTCCGTGCAGGTACTGAGGTACAGCACGGCTCTCTTTTCCGAGGATGGCCGGATGTGTTCTCCTCGTGGCGCGGGCCCTGCGGCCGCTGAGGCGGCCCGGCGGCTTCACTCATGGGGTTCACAGCGATGTCGGAGGATTTCGGGACAGCTGAGGCTGTTTCCTGACCATCATCCGCTGGCTCCGATGCTTCCTTTCCTCGTTCGGGAGCCCATTCTCGGCTTCTCCCGCTCGCAGTTTGGATCCGGAGATGCTGCAGCAACGTGCTCAGCGTAGTGGGCGATGACTTCCGGGTGTCGAGGCGGCGTCATCAGGCGGCGCCCGACTATGACGTACTGCTGGAGGTGGTGACTAGAGCCGTGGCTAAGCTCAACATCAACTGGCCACAGGAGGAGCAGACACCACAGGCTAGTGGTAAGCTTGATGAAAGGTTTCTTAAGCACCACGCACCACCTCCACGCCGGTCTCTGCCATTCTTTCCTGATTTACATGATGAACTGAGTAATCATGGGGCAGACCCTTCTCTACACGGCTTTCCACACACCTATCACTGAATTACAGTAATGTGATGGCTGTTAGGAAACCGTGGTTATGGGAGGATGCCTTGGGTGGAGGATGCGCTTGCGAGCTATCTCTCCCCTCGACTTGCGTCCTCCCTGGAGAAGCCGGCGTTACCCTCCAAGCCATGTTGCACCACATCTACGACTCGTGGTGAAGGCGTACATGGCAGCCGGCCAGGCAGGTGCGAGCTTGCACACCATGGCAGTGCTTCAAGCCTACCAAGCCGACCTGCTACAGGAGATGGTTCAGAGGGGGGGTCCCTCTGAGGAAGATCTGGCGGAGCTTCGCAGAACCACGGAGCGTTAGACGCAGGGCGAAGCATTCTGCCAGTACCTCCCTCGCTGGTCTGGACCCAAGGCAGCTGAGGCTGCCAGGCGTAGGTCCCTTCCCTCTACGAGCTCCTGTGGACTGTGGTCCGCCCAGACCAAGGTCCGGTGTTGGGAAAGGAAGTTCTTACTCTGCTGAGGAAAGGGGCCGTGGCGCCCTATTTTGGATCTGCGGGTTCTAACCGGTCTCTGAGGAGATTCAGGTTCAAGATGCTCATCATCCCCGCCATCGTGACGCACATCCAATCTAAGGATTGGTTCGTCACGATAGATCTAAAGGACGCCTATTTCCACGTCTCCATCCGTCCTTCTCACAGGAAGTTCCTTAGGTTCGCCTTCAGGGGTGTGGCTTACCAGTATCGGGTTCTTCCATTCGGCCTGGCACTTTCCCCTCGCATATTCACCAAGTGTATGGATGCAGCACTGGCCCCGCTGAGGCTCCAGGGCATCCGGATTTCAACTTCATCGAGGACTGGCTCATCCTAGCCCAGTCTCGAGAGTTGGCGGTTCGGCATCGAGATGTCTTTCTGGCTCTTCTGCGGCGTTTAGGGCTGAGGCTCAACGCAAAGAAGAGTGTGATGGCGCCCACCCAACGGACTACGTTCCTAGGGGTAGTATGGGATTCAACAACGATGTGGGCACAATTGTCTCCGGCACGTGTCAACACCATATTGGCTGCCGTGACAGGGGTGAAGTTTGGCCACGCCATCACTATAAAACACTTTCAACGAGTGTTGGGTCTCCTGGTGGCTGAGTCCAGGGTAATACCATCTGGACTGCTGCACATGAGACCCCTGCAGTGGTGGCTAAGGACCAAGGGTTTTTCCCCGAGGGGAAATCCTCTCCGTCTGATTTGGGTTACGCGCAAGTGTCTTCGTTCCCTATCAATTTGGAAGGAAACTTAGTTCCTGTCCCAGGAGCCCGTGCTGGGAGGGTCTTGTCGCCGGCTGGTCATTTCGACAGACGCCTCCCTCACAAGCTGGGGCGCGGTCATGGGAGGCCGCTTTGCAAGGGGATCCTGGCAGGTGCATCAATCCGAGTGGCATATCAACTGTCTCGAAATGTTTGCTGCCCGATCTCCAAGGCCCCTGAGGGGGCACAGTACCTAGTGGCGTGTCTAACAGCCGGAGCAGTCGAGACCCTCCTCAGCTCCAGGGCCCCGTCCACACGGATCCTCCGTGGTGCCCGGAGGATGAGACCTGCGACTCGGTCCAAGGTTCCCACTTGGGATCTGGCGGTGGTTTTTGGGGCATTGGCTGAGGCCCCCTTCGAACCCCTGGAGTCAGCTGAGGCTAAGCACTTGACCCTCAAGATGGCCTTTCTCCTTGCTATCACCTCTCTGAGGAGGGTGGGGGATCTCCAAGCACTTTCGGTTTCTCCGCAAGCCTGGAGTTTGGGAATATTAGGGCTATCCTGCACCCTCGTCCAGGATACATCCCTAAAGTGCCAACTTGTGTGGCAGGGTCCACAGTGCTGCAGGCATTTCATCCTCCACCTCATGTGACGGCGGAGGACGGGAGACTTCATCTGCTCTGCCCTGTCAGAGCACTGAGTGTTACACTCTGAGGTCCTCCCGTTGGAGAAAGGCTGACCAGCTGCTAGTGTGTTTTGGGTCCCCCAGGGCTGGGCTCCCTGCATCCAAACATACTATTAGCAACTGGATTGTTCAGACTATTTCCCTGGCCTATCAGGTGCGCGGTTTGCCTTCACCTGTGGCTTTGAGGGCTCATTCTACCAGAGGCATGGCGGCCTATCGAGCCCTCCTTTCCGGGGCCTCTTTGCAGGATGTTTGTTTAGCGGCTGGCTGGGCCACTCCGCACACATTCATTTGGTTTTACAGTCTTGACCTTCCTTCGGCACCTGGCACTCGTGCGCTCTCCTCTTAGTTGTGCCACTTTATTGCACACTGGGGCAGGCGGGGTTTTCGGCACGGTTTAGTGGGTATCTCGTTCCCATAGTGTTGTAACCGAAACAGTTCGAGTTCCCTCGAAGGGGAACGTCTCGGGTCACGTATGTAACCCTGGTTCCCCGAGAAGGGGAACGAGACACTGCGTCAGCCCGCCGCACCTCTCTCCCCGCCTGAAGCGCCTGCTTCATAGTTTAAGCTAATGATGAGTGTATACAGGTGTGCTTTATACTCCTCCGGTTATTCCGTCACACCTTACCGTTCTAGCAACAAACCAATAGGATTGGAGTGATTTCATTCACGTTCAAACCTGCTACGCCTAGAGGCGTTCCCATAGTGTCGTAACCGACGCAGAGTCTCGTTCCCCTTCGAGGGGAACCAGGGTTACATACGCAACCCGAGACGATCTAGCAGCCATGGTATTTAGTCGAATCCGAGGTACCACAAGAGAAATTGAAGATGAAGATCTGAGAGCATGTGAAGGGTGTAAACATGGAGAACTTGTGTAAGGTATTGGGGTGCAAGATTATGAAGTGGCTTATAAGTAAGTAGCAGGATCTTAAATTCAACTCTATACTTTACTGGAAGCCAGTGCAATTCAGTAGCTTGTATAACAGCTTATTGGACTGGAACTCATCTTCTACAGCTAGAGATGCGCAGATTAATCAGCTGGGGACTGAAATGGGGTGTTTATTTTCGCTTACTCGGCTCTGACCAGTTACCGGATCCAAGCAGTGTCAATTATCCAATTTTCTGCCCGTCACACTGAACGTTATAAACAAGCTGCATGGCGCTCACATGTGTGCACGGACAGTAACCTCATGCCACAGCTACACACAAGGGCTAAAACATGTCCTAGATGTGTGGAAGTTATTCACGAGCGTGAAGAAGATGCAACGCTCACTACATCTGCAGAGAAACACACAGAAAGAGACGCTGTGGATAATGGTAAAGCAGGGAGCAGATTAAGCAACAGTGAACACAGCTGTTGGTGACGATGTCATTCATAATTAATAACAAGCCTCCTCATCTGCTGCTGTGAAAACAGAATCGTGGGTGAAAAACCAAATGCGAGTTCTTTTAAATAAAACTGCTGATAAATAAAGTCAGAGCAGACTCAGAGAGAGAGACAAGTGTAGGAGTGTGCTTGTGTGTCTGACAGGAAAAGAAAGTTTGTGATTAAACACAAAAATAAATTGGACAATTAAGTAGAATTAAAATGGTGTGCAATTTATTTTCAGCTCCTTCCAGTAAAAAATTTTATTTTATAATCAGTGTTTCATTATGACCATACAATTGAGACCAGTGAGAATAGCTTACATTTATACTGGTGCTGATGGGGAACCTAGATTTTTCCTATAAATAATTACAAAAATGTTTGCATATGCTGTCAGTTATAGATCTTAGAAAGAAATAAAATTGAAATCAGCCAAAATTAGAATCAGCAGGTCAGACCTTTTAAAAAGTCAGTAACTGGAATCAGCCAGGAAAAATGAAATCTGGGCATCTCTTACTACAGCATTAATCCTGTATGTGAACCGATATTAGGCTGACACCGTAGATCCACCGTTGTGTTGGGTTTTGCGCATTATGATGTTAAGTGGCAGAGCAGTTGGCTTGCTTCTGTTAAATATCTAATATATATTATTATATTATATATATATATATATATATATGTTTTTGTATTTTAACTATTTTAAATGGTTCTATAGTGTGAAGCACTTTGTGTTACATGTATTTGTATGAAAAGTGCTATATAAATAAAGATTGATTGATTGACTGATTGATTGATTGATATATATTTAAATCTAATATACAGTATATATATATATTGTTTGTTAAGCATCCTTGAGTTTGTGAAAGGCGCTATATAAATCAAAGTTATGATTATTATTATGATCATTATTATTATTATTATTATATATGTGAGAGATGTCCTCTATCTATATAAATTACAATAGAGGATGCAAGTTATTTAGGATAATATGGACGCGTGGTGAACCTATGAACTTAAGTCATTTTTAAACAACTATTGCTTTGTGCTGTTGGCCTGAAAAATAGTAGTAAGACTTCTCTCTGTGTACACGTGTCCTATAGGCCTACAGGTACAATTTAGGCTGTATTATTTGTGTCCCCCTCAAAAATTGCTCTTTTGAAATTTTATGTTTATCCCCCCCCCCTACTGTGAGATGAAATTTTTGAGTTTACCTGAGTTTCCACCATGTTATGTGAAGCTGTCTCCCTGTCTCTCTGTAGCTGCTCTCACTCTGCCTAGAGTACTGTGTCAATATGCTGGTGTCTCACTGCGCTGAATGAAAGGTACGGCGCTGGTGTTGATCTGCCTCTGAGATGAGAACGTTGAAGTAACAGAGCCTGAACATGTCTGTGTGAAAAGCCACAGCCTGCATGCAGGTGTTTCTGCGTTTAATGCAGGATTTCTGTATGAAAGCGGTTGTGTTTCGGATATGCTCGCTCATGAGTTCAAGCGAGCACGCGTACGAGCACATGCCTGGTTGCAATCTTAAAACCACACCGCTAGTGGCCGCTGGAAACTCCATAATTCCCCTTTAAAATGTACACTCCGTGATCATGTTAGACTGTAGCAGCACCCAAATTCGATCGAATATGATGAGCTTTAAAATGTGATGCATTATCATAGATTAGCTCTCTACGCATACTCTGCATAATGACAATAAAATTTAATCTAATTTGATCTAATTTAGATTAAATTACCTAACTGCAGCCTATAAAAATAATTCACTTTAGGTCATCCATGATCAACCACAGCAGCAAAATGTTACTTACACATTCTGTATCAGTAATCCAAAAGTAAAACTCACTCACAGGGGACAATGTTCTGAATTGGGTACTTTTGATACTTTAAGTATTTTGCTTATTACACTAATAGTAATTATGCATGGGTGGCAACAAGTGTGTGCACAGGATACAACACACAAACACATACATTATACTTTTATATGAATTTGTATTTTCATGATGCTATATATATCTATATAGCATCATGAAAATACATATAAAAAAAAATTTAAAAATCCCCCTCTCACCCCTTGCGGGGTGGTATGTGTCATCCTCAAGCTCGGGTCCTCTACCAGAAGCCTGAGAGTTTGAGGGTTCTTCGCAGTATCTAACCCTAACCTAACTTCTCTGACCTTCTAATTCAGCAGTTACCCACCCAAAACCCTACGCAGAGTCGCAGTCTAACACACTTCCCTGCTCCTCCATTTCAGGAGTTACTTAGTGAAAATCCTATAGTGACGGTGTCTGCCCCCCGACCATCGAAATGATTTAAATCAAAGGTAAACAGAAGAGGAGCTGTGCATAAAAACCTCTTAAAAATTAAAACCACAAGAGCAATAGTGCAAACTAATAGGAAAGTTAAATGTGGACCCTTAAACATCAGATCTCTCTCTTCTAAAGGTGTACTAGTAAATGAACTAATATCAGATTATGATATTGATTTATTTGGTCTTACTGAAACCTGGCTGGGTGATGGAGAATATGTTAGCCTAAATGAATCCACCCCTCCCAGTCATATTAATACTCACATTCCTCGAGGCACAGGCCGAGGAGGTGGAGTTGCAGCTATCTTCGACTCTAGCCTACTAATCAGCTCTAAACCTAAACTCATTTGAAAGCCTTGTTCTTAGTCTTTCACACCAGTTGGAAATCACTGCAACCAATTCTTTTCGTTATAGTGTACCGAGCACCTGGTCCGTACTTATCTGAATTTGCAGAGTTTTTGTCAACTTTAGTCCTTAAAACGGACAAAGTTATTGTTGTAGGGGATTTTAGTATTCATGTGGATGTTGAAAATGACAGCTTCAGTACTGCATTTATCTCTGTTAGATTCCATTGGCTTCTCTCAGAGTGTTCATGAACCGACTCACTGTTTTAACCACACCCTCGACCTTGTTTTGGTATATGGTATTGAAATTGAACATTTAATAGTGTTCCCACAGAATCCCTCTTTGTCCGACCACTGTTTGATAACTTTTGAGCTTGTATTGCTGAACTACACGCCATTGGGCAAAAATATATATATACAAGATGTCTGTCTGACAGTGCTATAGCTAAATTTAAGGATGCGATTCCATCAGCTCTAAATTCATTATAAAGTCACAATGTAACGGAGGACTCCTATGCTAATTTCAGTCCCTCCCAAATCGATCATCTTGTTGATAGTGCTGCAGGCTCGCTGCGAATGACACTCGACTCTGTAGCCCCTCTAAAAAAGAAAATAATAAAACAAAGACGGTTAGCTCCATGGTATAATACTGAAACTCGCAAATTAAAGCAAATATCGCAGAAACTTGAGAGGAATTGGCGTTCCACCAAACTGGAAAATTCTCGTTTCATTCGGCAAGATAGTCTTAAAACTTATAGGAAGGCCCTCCGTAATGTCAGAGCAGCGTACTACTCGTCATTAATAGAGGAAAATAGGAACAGCTCCAGGTTTCTTTTCAGCACTGTAGCCAGGCTGACAGAGAGTCACAGCTCTATTGAGCCAAGTATTCCCATAGCTCTCAGTAGTTACGACTTCATGAGCTTCTTTAATGATAAAATTGTAACTATTAGAAAAAAAATTTGCCATGACCTGCCCTTAACTGGCACCAACTTATCTCTAAACTCAGGAACCTTAGAAACAGCTGTAGAACCAGATATATGTTTAGACTGTTTTGCCTCCCTCAACCTTTACCAACTAACTTCAATAGTTTCTTCATCTAAACCATCAACCTGCCTCTTAGACCCCATCCCGACTAGGCTGCTTAAAGATGTTTTACCCTTAGTCAGCACTTCTATGCTAGATATAATCAATCTATCTTTATCAACAGGCTATGTACCACAGTACTTTAAAGTAGCTGTAATTAAACCTCTTCTGAAAAAGCCCAAACTTGATCCGGATGTTTTAGCCAACTATAGACCTATATCTAACCTTCCATTTCTCTCTAAGATCCTGGAGAAAGCAGTTGCTAAACAGCTGTGTGACTTTCTACAGAGAAATAGTTTA
>NC_060158.1:25789347-25820424 GCF_021292245.1 Micropterus dolomieu | reverse complement strand
TAAAGATGTTTTACCCTTAGTCAGCACTTCTATGCTAGATATAATCAATCTATCTTTATCAACAGGCTATGTACCACAGTACTTTAAAGTAGCTGTAATTAAACCTCTTCTGAAAAAGCCCAAACTTGATCCGGATGTTTTAGCCAACTATAGACCTATATCTAACCTTCCATTTCTCTCTAAGATCCTGGAGAAAGCAGTTGCTAAACAGCTGTGTGACTTTCTACAGAGAAATAGTTTATTTGAGGATTTTCAGTCAGGATTTAGAGCTCATCATAGCACAGAGACAGCACTGGTGAAAATTACTAACGACCTCCTTATTGCTTCAGACAAAGGACTTGTCTCTGTACTGGTTTTATTAGATCTTAGTGCTGCATTTGATACCATTGACCATCAGATCCTATTGCAGAGACTGGAACATTTCATTGGCATTAAAGGAACCGCTCTAAGCTGGTTTAAGTCCTATTTATCAGATCGATTTCAGTTTGTACATGTTAACGATGAGTCCTCCATGCATGCCAAAGTTAGTCATGGAGTTCCACAAGGTTCTGTCCTCGGTCCAATCCTCTTCACTTTATATATGCTTCCTTTAGGCAATATTATCAGGAAACATTCCATAAACTTTCATTGTTATGCAGATGATACTCAGTTATATCTATTGATTAAACCAGATGAAACTCATCAGTTATCTTTGATAACTGAAATGAAAATGTCCAGTAAGACTCTTCAGCTGATTCAGAATGCTGCAGCTCGTGTTATGACAGGAACCAGGAAAAGAGATCACATTTCTCCTGTTTTAGCTTCTCTGCATTGGCTTCCAGTAAAATCCAGAATAGAATTTAAAATCATTCTTCTTATCTACAAAGCTCTTAATGGTCAGGCACCTTCTTATCTTAAAGAGCTCATAGTACCTTACTACCCCACCACCACCTGCGCTCCCAGAATGCAGGGTTACTTGTGGTTCCTAGAGTCTCTAAAAGGAAACTAGGAGCCATATCGTTCAGCTATCAAGCTCCTCTCCTGTGGAACCAGGTTCCAGTTTGGGTTCTGGAGGCAGACACCATCTCCACATTTAAGAGTAGGCTTAAGAATTTCCTCTTTGATAAAGCTTATAGTTAGGGCTGGCTCAGGTGAGTCCTGAACCATCCCTTAGTTATGCTGCTATAGGCCTAGACTGCCGGGGGATTTCCTATGATCAGAATCAGAATCAGAATCAGTTTTATTGCCAGGTATGTGTACACATATGAGGAATTTGAGGTACATTGCTCAAGATGTGCTTACTTATACAATAAAAAAATAATAATATAATAATAATAAAATAAAATCAGACACAAACTACAGTATAGAGAACACTAATATACACACTATGAACAAAACAATATAGACATATTGACAAATAGTGCAGTAATCAGAGTGCAAAGGATGCAAGAGTAAACTATTCTCATTATGTACATGTTGAAGGTGGATATGATATACAGGTACACATACACATACATGCATACATGTACACATGTACACAGTGTAATGGAGCATAGTGCAAAGGATGCTGGAAGACAGTGATGGAGGTGCAGAGAACAGACTGGATGATGGCTGTGTAGAACTGGATCAGCAGCTCCTTAGGCAGTTTGAGCTTCCTGAGCTGACGCAGGAAGTACATCCTCTGCTGGGCCTTCTTGATGATAGTGACAGTGTTGGGCTCCTACTTCAGGTCCTGGGATATAGTGGAACCCAGAAACCTGAAGGATTCCACAGCAGACACAGGGCTGTTGAGTATGATGATGCAACCTCATCCCATTATTGCATGTTACTAACACAACTTCTCCCCTTTCTGGTAGTCTTGTGCTTTCTCGTCCCTCTCCTCTCTCCTCCTATCACTTCCTGCAGGTGTTTCTGGCTCTGGAGCTGTGGAGTCTGGATCTGTGGCTGCGGGTCACCTGCTGCCCTCGTGTTCCTGCTCAACACCCTCTGCTACAACAACTATTGTTACTAATCCTATTGTTATGATTGTTATTATAATCATTAACATTAACAATCATTACGAGTGTTATCATTAACACTACTATAAATATCTGTACCATTATTCATTGAGTCTATAGCAACATCACCTTTATTGTCTGTACCTCTGTGTGTGTATATTGTGTAGGCTCTCTCTCTCTCTCTCTCTCTCTCTCTCTCTCTCTCTCTCTCTCTCTCTCTCTCTCTCTCTCTCTCTCTCTCTCTCTCTCTCTCTCTCTCCTTCACTCCCAACCGGTCGAGGCAGATGGCCGCCCACCCTGAGCCATGGTTCTGCTCGAGGTTTCTGCCTCTTCAAAAGGAAGTTTTTCCTTGCCTCTGTCGTCTAGTGCTTGTTCTTGGTGGGAACTGTTGGGCTTCTGTAAATAACATCACAGAGTAGGGTCTAGACCTGCTCTTTTATGAAAAGCGCTGTGAGATAACTGTTGTTGTGATTTGGCATTATATAAATAAAATTGAATTGAATTGAATTGAATTAACCCTAACCCTCCACCTGACCCATCATATCAGAAATATGGATCTTATATATATATATATATATATATATACACACATATATATATGTATATATATATTTTATATTTTATATTCAATATATAGTCGGTGTTAGCACCTTTCTTTCATTACCTGCACAACCGAGTCCCATGACTTAATGAAGAGGGAGGTTAATGGAGGGGTTTTTAATGGACCAGATGGCCTTAATATGAATATAAGATCTAAATGTCACTGATACAGACACCTTTTCCTCCTTTTCAGTGTACCTTCTTTGACCTTCTCCGGTACCTTTTCTGATGGAAATGCAGCTGTGGCGGCCTTCCCTCCCCTCGCAGTCTCCCAACACTCAGCTGCAGTGGCACAAATGGACAATGGCATTTGAGACAAAATGCTGCTCGCCTCTTGACATTCCCATTTCATTTTGGGTTTAATGATTTCACTTGTGATGTGAATGTTGGGTCGGCCCCAGCTACTCAGACTCATTAGCAAGCGTGTCCTTATCATTAGGGTGAATCTTTCAACTGTGAGATGAGGCGAGTCAGGGCTCACAATGGGTGAGTCCACCAGGTTCAGAGAGGGTTTCTGTCATGTTCTCCGCTCTCTGAGGAAAGTTGCAGACACGCTAAATCATCCTTTAGCTGATGTCTGTCACAAATATATGACTAAGAGCTGGTAGTTTCTGATGGTGTGTTGCTATATTTGCTGCGAATGGCTGCCCAGAGATTAAAGGCAGGTGAAGAACATAGCCTCTATTTTATCTTTCACACATCTCTTTCTGTTTTCTATATATGATAACTATAGACCACAATATCCACATGACCAGTTATCAGATTTTCAGTTTCTGTAGAAATGTATTCTGATACGATGGCTGGAGGATCATTGGTGGAAGGTGAGTCTCAACAAGCAAAGGAAATATCACTTTATCCTCACTTGTATCTGTTACAACCCAGCTCGTTAGGGTAGGGCAGTAACAAGGTATTTGGGTTAAATTAAGGTGGTAAGGACAACTGAATTCAGGTTGAGTCAAAGTTTAATTAAATGAGTGGTCTTCAAAAAAAACACAACAAAAGGAGGCTATGTAGGTACTGACAAAAAAAAGGGTGCCACTCACACTCTAGTTCACAAAGGTTTTTACTGACAAGAGTCACTTAAGCCGGCAACCGACAGAAACAGGTAAATTTAACACTCAAGACATTCACAGGGGTACACAACCAACAACAAGGCGAACTGATCACTGGCTCACAGTCACCTTGAACTGCAGGAACACAAACTATTTGTAGGCCAGCTGGAGTTGATTGGTGAGTTCTGGTTGGCAGGTTCGGTAGGATCCTCGACCACACCAATCAGACGCCAGCAAACAGCAACCAGGAAGTGGGTGGTTCCAGGTCCAGGGGAACCAATCCTCGACAGGTGCTTGCCGTGGGGATTTGCATACAGCTCAGAGAACTCCAAAACACAACTACTCTAAGGCAGCCAGCGGCGGCCGTAACAGTATCTTTTTGTGAAATGTGCAAGACATAAACAGTGGTAAAAGGTGATTTATTACTCATGGAGAAAATAGCATTCTTTAGTACTACTTCTCAAAGGAAGCCTTTGTCTTTTAGGAGTGAGATGTTGAACCACTGCCTTCTTGGAGGGGTTGAGTGTGTGTGTGTTTCATGCACAAGGTCAAAGCTGACATGTCCATGGTCTGAAATTATAATTGGATGGATTTCATAGTTTTCTATTTGGGATATAAGATCATTTCTACAGGAAATAGTCTATCTGGGGTTTGTTCAAATAAGATGATTAAGGACTTTGGTAAGCTTTGCCGGTGAGTCAGTGTCTCGAATGTTCCAACTGACAAACTTGTGAGTTGACTCACAAGTCAACGAGTCAAAGTTGACTCTGAGACAGAACTCAAATTCACATAAAACATTTGCCCTACTTGCATGTATATGCTGAAGATGAACTGAAAAAGGCAAAAAGTGTGCAAACATACTATAAGAACAGAAATACATAGAGGTAGGGGGAGAGAGGGAGAAACAGTCAGACAGAGGAGAAAGTGCAAGGTTTGGAGGTGAGGTAGTGAGGTAGTAAGCTAGTAAGCGTGTGTGTGTGTGTGTGTCTAGAATATGAGCAAATATGGTTATGTTTGAACAATGCTGTGTCCACGTAGTCCCAGAATATGTGCCCTTCAATGTAAAGTTTATCTACCATGATGCTTGTTTCTGTCTGTTCTGTTTGAGAGTGGGATTCAGTATTTTACACCATTCATTTATTTCTCTGGGGAATTCGTTGTTGATGTCGAATGACGTGCAATTCAGCTCTCGTGCCTTGTTCTTCACCAGCTCTTTGTGTTGAAATGTTCAAATTTGTTTCGGTTTCAGGTGAAGTTTCTTACCAAAGTCTTTCTAAGCATTGTTCTGTTACTGTTCCAGCCACCATAGTCCAAAAGTGCTTTGGTCTGCCATGGTTGGCCAACTGGCAGGCAGGCCAGTGGTGAGCTTCTGTTTTGTGTCAGTATCCATGATAGGGCCAATCATGCGTTGTGTTAAAGCCGCCTGTATCAGAACCAACAGCCACACCCAGGCCAGGGTGAAATCCTGTTTGAGTCAGATAAGGTGAAAAGCTAACTATAAGCTGCGGGGAAAGCCCCCCTCATTATGTCCACATGCAGTCTACTGAAAACAATGAGCCTATCTGCTTTTGATTTCAATCTCTCACAGATGTTAGCTCCATGGATCAAACCAATCTTCAGTCCAGCAGTCACGTTCTTCTGGCCCATGCTGGTTGTGGACTGGCAGGACTTTCTGTAATCATGACAACTTCAGCTGAGCCCATGACAAGGCTGAAACATGGATAATGATGTGCAGCAATTTTAAAGTTTAGATTCAGTATGAAATGGCACAACCTAATTTTACTGAAGCACCTGAACCTACAGAATATGAATCAATTAAAGATTTAAATACCTACAGTAACATCTTTGCATGAGTCCAAACGAAAAGAAAGTTTTTTTCAGTTAGAGATCTGCTTTATAAATTACATTTCCTACCTTGTTAGACAACAATCACCCCAGCCTGTGTACCAGAATGCAGTGATTTATTGGTCTGCATATACATTTGCATGTGGCTAATGTATGTGAATGTACTAAATGTATGTATGGCAACCGGCAGCGCTTGTAGAACAGCCAGTTGCTCATTCAAACTTCGCTACACTTTTGTTTTTCATCTGTTTTTTTCTGGCTTTATTGCAGAAACATGTGTTACCTCTGGCAGAAATAGTCAGTGGAATAGGAAAACAGGGTTTTGAATTAAAGAGCAGCTTATCCTGATCCACACGGCCCGATCGACTGGATCAGCTGATCGCTCAGAGGAGAGCAAAGAGCCGGGCCCAAAAAATGCACTGCGGAATGTTCTGGGTGTATATGTGTGTATTTATAGCCTTTATATATATATATATATATATATATATATATATATAAATATCTGTATATAGCCTACTGTTTTATTTAATACAATTTTATTTAAATAATACCATATTTTAATACACATTTAATTATCTGTTAAGTTCTGTGTGTGTAGCATGAAGGGACTACAAACTTTCGTTTTGTTAAACAACCTTTTGTTGTATAATGACAAATGGCAACTGGACGTCCAGTTGCCCTTGACTTTAACCTTCTTTGGATAACTATGACCTGGATGACTGAGAATCTTCACAGACATCTGTTTGTAGGCTAGATAGCAAATGAGCTAGTCAGCATTGGCACTGCTGAAAACATATGAAAATATGACAAAAATGATTGTAATGTAGATTCCAAGATTCATAAAGGCTAAAGAACTGTGATTAGATATCCCATTTTGTCTGGGATTGTCACGGTTTCAAGCTGGGTGTCCTGAGTCCTGACAAATATCTGTAAAACACTGAAATGATCCAGTTTTTATCACAATTTCAATAATAATTGTAATATTACTTGCTTTCAGCGCTCACATAGACATTTAACATGTTCTGTCCCACTCATTATTACAAAACATGAACAGTGCACTGAACTCAACACTGAATGGTGTATGTGTGTCAATCAATCAATGTGCCATGGCCAAGGCTGTTGCTGTTGGTAAGTATCATGTGGCTCACATGCTAACAGTTAGCTGTCAAGAGAAAGTCGGTCTTTTCTTCGTAAAGCACCTGGCAACGAAAATTGTATGTTCATGACGTCCATTGTGTTGAAAGGTGCACTCGGTAGGCATTCTAAGAGATGCCCCCCCTCCTGATGAAAATGCCTAGCACATAAGCACATACATGTGTGACATCTGTAGTTACTGGTGGGAACTGCAGATGCAGCTTAATACTACGTCACATAATTCTGAGGGAAGCAATTATTGTCGTTTTAATAAAGAAGTCAGGCAGTAATTGGCCTTTTTCCGTCATTCTGTGAGCAACCATGATCTGATTTTATGCTGAACAGTCTGTGACCAGCAGGGCACAGTGGAAAGAGTTGGTGGCTGCTCTTTGTAGTTCCTTTACTCAATTCAATATTTCCATCTGTTTCGCCAGTTAAATGTTTTTAATGTGAAGCTGCAGCCGTAGGAAATGTTCAGTTTGCATTAGCAGTAACTAAATACAGATTTGTTTTCTGGGAATGTCACCACAGACACCCAGCGTATATATATATATATATATATACATATATGCAATATATAAATATTGCAATACTTTCATCAATGGGGCATGGACCTCATTTGGCGATAGATAGTGATTTAACAGAAGTTTATTTAAATAAAAATCTTTGAGATTGTTACTTTACTCAATAGAAAATAATGCCTTGGACTAATCACAGTATTTAAGAGTAAGTAACCTTCAAATTCAGTATAAAGTACAAAACGTTTCTATTAAAAATACATCATACAGAAGTGGAGTACATGCAACTTGCGGTTTGAGATACTTTTCTATCCCTATAGCAATTATGAAAGCTCACCAGAGGAAACAGACAAATTCAGCCAGACTCCAATACAATTAACACCTAAACAAAAACTGGACCAGAACACAACAAATTTTTCAATGGAATAAAAGTTTGAAGTAAAAAATTCAAGTACACCAGTATGCATTATAAGGGATGAGACCAAATCCTTTACCGTGGCAGCTAGATCAGATGCATTCCAATACAATGAGTGCCAGTAACCTTGGGAATGAAACTGAGATTAATGGGCCATGTTAATGGATATGATAAACAGTATAATGAGGAGGAGGATAACACTGACACCAAACTTCACCTACCTTGATGTATGTCCACCAGCTCTTACTACTTGATGTCCTACTTATTTACTCTTATATACTCTTATATAATGTTTGTTGTGTTGTATTTAAAGTTAAGTAACTGAGGGAAGAGAAGACCGCCAGAGACGCTGCATGAATCCCTTTGTATGTGTTCGACTGTATTCCTATTCTCCACACACACTTTGGACTTACATCATTCATTACCTTTTGTCCATCTCTAATCATCTCATACTTCTCTTTTTTTGCTAATACTGCTGTCATTCTTTACAATCTCTTCACAGTGAAAAGAGCATAATGTCATCCGTACTACCTATTATTGATTGCTTGTTTGTGAGATCTACTGATCTACAGTACTTTCACTGAATATCACAGTTGCATATGTGTAGCTAATGAATGTCTCTGAAAGGCGTTTGGACTCCAGGAAGCTCTCTTCATCCATTTCCATTAGCCTGTTCTTTGCACATTTTTGAACTGAATGGCCCACTTTCAAACAGTAATGTCTCTGTGTGCTGTGTCAGTTATTTGGCTCAGCTCGAGCTATTTTACGAGACAAAAGCACTCAATACCCACTTTCAGAATTGGTGATTCTTGTCAACATTCAATTGAACAGATAGAAAAACATAGTATTTTGTTCTTTAGTGGAGTCTGCCTTCAGGGTAGTACAATTAACCTGAGAGCGACAGAAAGCAAACTACACTTACAGTACACACATATACCTCTTGGATTATGTTTAGTGGCTACATTTTTTCAAGTGAAGGAAGTACTAGGATGGTTTGGTATCGCACAGAGGTGGTCAGTGTGGTTAGTGGGTGTGAAAAGTTCTGACTTTGGCTGTGTTCACACTGCAGGCCTTAATGCTTAATTCTGATTTTTTTGATTGACAGTTCACATTATTGTTAAAATGTGGCCCATATCAGACTCCAATGTGAACTGTCCACGGCCTGCAATAGACCCGCAGGAGAATACGTCATCACCTGTCGTACAGAAGTAAACAAGGAGCCGCAGAGGTTAGCTCTGGTTAGTTCAGACTCGCTTCAATTCATTGCCGTCTTCTGGTTTACTCCCGGGGTCATGTTTCTTTAGAATTCTGACAAATGTTCACAAATTTCTGTCCTTTCCATGACATTCATTACTGTTTCTGGCGCTGTAGTTACTGTACAACACGCATGGGCATGTACACGTTGTACAGCAATAGTAGCATGCATGTAACTAAGAAGATAGAAATCCCAAAGTGCAACATGTTTAATAATGGCTTTTGAGGAGCTCTTTAGTTCTCCGCTGTTCTGTCTAGCACAGAAGAGGCTGCTCTAAAGTGACACCAGCGTCACATCAATTCCGATCTGACTGTCCAGATTGAGGATGCATTTCAAAAAAATGCGATGCAAATGCTATCTCCCCAAGGGAGACTCCCGAATGTCATTGGGGACAAATGGGGAACCTTAGCAAGTAGGAGGTAATCGGAGCTAACCTCTGGGGCTCCTTTTTTACTTCTGTATGACAGCGTGCTGCATGTGATGTCTTATTACTCCTCTGCGCATGAGGGACACTTGCAGGCCGTGGAAATTTCACACAGGAGTCTGATATGGGCCACATTTAAACAATAATGTGAACTGTCAATCATACAAAACGGATCTTGGAAAAAAATCGGAATTGAGCATTAAGGCCTGCAGTGTGAACGTAGCCTTAGCCTTGTTGAATATTTGACAAGTTGGGATCTGTTCCTAACCTTAACCAGGTGTTGTGCCTCACATAACTTTCCCGATTTTATCTGGTTTCATCAACAAGGACTGATCTCGTCCCATCGATACTTCACATCATATTAATGTAAAGTCTCCATGTCTAGCTTGACACGTCACATTGATACAAATCTTTGGATTATCATTTTTAAATATAGTCTTCATACTTTGAAAATTTGCACATTACTTTATCAATATTTTGCACATTTGTTTTAAGCACAGTACAGCTCTTTGCAGTACTTGTTTTTTTCTTTGTTCTTACTATGTGACTTCTATGCACCACGATACCAACAATTCCTTGTATGTGAAAACCTAATTGGCAAAAAACATCAAAACTTTAATAATATGTTACATGTGCAAGAATGATGCAACGCCCACTCTGGTGCAACACATTTAATTTCTGTTGGAAACATGAAAATACAGTTTTAATCAGGAACGCTCTCTGTAGCGTGCGTTCTTGGACTTACTCATCACGTACTGACGTCTCATTCTACTTTACTGCTCTGTACTTACTACCTTGCTGTTTTACACCATAACCTATTACAACATCTTAGTAAACATTTAAATGACATAGATAACACAGAAAAACACCTGCACATGAATTCCTGTATCATTTGGCTGTTCTTTCACGTGTGTCTTCTCCGGAATATCACAGTTAAGTGCTCAACTACAATTCCCTACCTTAACAAAAACTACAAATAAATAATTTAAGCGCTAGCATACCTCTCAGGTTTTAGACAGGCAAACAAAAAGGCAACCTCAGTATACACATTCAACACACGAACATTTGTCAGTATGTAACATTGTCCTAGCATGTACCCAGCATGAAATTCTTTCATCCTTTTAACTACGTCTTTTACACCCCAATGAATTACACATACATCAACTAACATTACCTTATATGACAGCACTGAATACCACAAGCTCCAGTCACTGCAACTGACCTTTTAAACATACAAATAAATAAATAAATAAAATCAACATTGATAACAGAAAGCATTGTGTGAACTCTTGCAACTGTCACCATAAACATCTTTTTAACTCAGCGCCAGAGTGGGAGACAGCGCCAAAATAACGTGGGCTCTAGGCTGTAACATTAGCATGCTAGCCATGATTAGTATTAGCTTACCAACACATGTAACTATTAGCTCTCGGGCCTGCATAAGGCACTTAACTACCCTACGTTGTGGTAACTCTCAACACAGCTCTTGTTACTTCTCACAAAGTATTACAAACTTACGTCTCTAAAATGCACATTGACTCAGCATAGCTTACCTCACACACAAAGTACCGGACAATCTTTTGCTTAACCAGCTATTGTTTTGATCGGCAGCCGCCATTTAAATCACCGGAGCCCAGCAGCACTCATTCTGCGGTCAAATTCAATGTCTGCGTGTTAAAGTTGCGAGTTAAGGCTTTACTCACATGTACTACTAATGTCTTTTACCAGGGTTCTGTTTACAGTTTGCTTACCTGTTGGAAATATGAAAATACAGTTTTAATCAGGACCGCTCTCTGTAGTGTGCATTCTTGGACTTAAGGCCCATTTATACTCCTGCGTAGGGTCTACGTGCGTACCTAAACCGTAGGCTACGCACATAGCCATGCATTTATACTTGTCATGTGTCCGTCATTCTGCAATTACACCCCCAAACGCTGGTTGGCAGTAGTGCTACAGCAGGCTAACTTCCGGTTTAGCGCTTCGCTAACGTAAATGGAGGTAAAATTGTATACGTGCGGCTGGTGTAGCCTTTTCAAATGTTACCGGGCAAATGGATCACATTCTGATAGCGAAACGAGTCATTTCGCTTGGGTTGCGACGGTCAAATATATTGATTCACCATGTGATTCACTGTGTTACAGCCGCCGTTTTGGCCGCTAGTAAATGTTACTTCAAAGCGCAGGTTACTTCCGGTCGGCTCAGAGGCAATGCGAGGCTACCCAGGGGACCAATCACAGAGCTTACGGTCCGCGTCGACTCGACGTGTAGTTACATTTTTGAGGGGGTGCACGTCAGGCGACGGCGTAGCCTCTGTGTAGCCCCATAGCCTACGCCATCACCTACGAGGTCGATTCGACGCAGAAGTATAAATAACACTCTACTCATCACATACTGACGTCACATTCTACTTTATTGGCGTTAGCTACTGATACCTTAGTATAATGCATAGAGCGCCCTCTGCTGTCTATGCTTAGCAGGCATGGAATTATCACATCTCTATAACAGAACAGTATAACTCATGTAAGTGACAAAGTAGTTACATTATGTTTTCAGACCTTAAGCTTTAACTGAACTTTTTAACTAAAATTGGGGGGTGGTGCCACACATGCTACAATCAATCAACGAATTAAATAGAAACAAAACAATGTGTCATACGCTTTTGCACATTCTGACTTGGCAGATTAATTCATTAAAAAAGTTTCCTAGTTATGTTGTTAAAAAAAAAAAGGTAATTCAGGCGGAATTAAATTTCTCTCA
This sequence comes from Micropterus dolomieu, assembly GCF_021292245.1. NCBI lineage: Eukaryota > Metazoa > Chordata > Actinopteri > Centrarchiformes > Centrarchidae > Micropterus > Micropterus dolomieu. The sequence continues at coordinate 25,808,448 of NC_060158.1, read as the reverse complement.
AAACATATTTGCTGTTGCAAATTAGGAGCATGTAATTTCTAGGAGACATTGTTGTTCATCTGCATCTTGGGAGTTATTATGACAGCAGCAGCACCACAGTATCCTGCATATTAAAATACATATATTGAACTACTGGTGAATATCACATCAGGGATATGAACCTTCCCCTTGCTTGTTAAAGTAGCCAACCCTTGATTAATCTGCAGGGAGGCTTCTCTGTTGTTGTGGATAAAGCAATCAGGATAATTGATAAGTGGCTGCTGGTGAAGGAAACCTCCATAATTACGTTGAAACTCACCCGTTCTTTCACTGGAGCACTCTGTGGATTTGGCGCTGTCGGTCTCCATGGTGACTGCAAGATGCTGGTCTGAATTTGCAGAGGACATGCAGAGTTGGATGTTTAATTTTCTGATAGTCGTGGAAAGCACACTCTGGGACTCAGAGAAGCCTTGGGCCATCTCTTGTGTGTTCATCTGAGCGCAATGTCATGACAGACTATTTTGAAGCACTCTCCACTTTTCAAATTGAATCATGGTCATGCAAGATGGATTATTCCATTATGAGCCCAACAATTTTCAAGAAAATATTATGCTATCCAATTTCCTGTAGTTTCCAGGAAACCAAAACAGAGAAACAGAGCTCATGCAATTTTCTCTCAGCTTCATTTTCTTTTCTTTATTGTTGCCAACAATTTGAGTTAGGAAACACAGCTGCTGCATTAGAAATATTTTTATCCAACAGTGCACCAGAAGAAGCTAAAAAGTAAAATGTTATCACTGCAAAAGAACTCGTTTAGTGTTAAATATGATCAGCACAATTGCCTTACACACTGTACTGCAGTCGGGGGCTATACAACAAATGAACATCTTACACAAATTACTATACAGTTATTTATATTCACACAGGCTTTTCAGTATTCCATTTACAGTGTTAAGCAGTTTTATATCGAATAGAAAATAATGCAAGGTAAATTACAAAGATACAAAAAGCACATCAGAGCTGAATGAAGGATCACAGGAGCAGTCAGTAATACGAACTCTTCAGTAACATCGATTCACAATCAATACAAACTTTGTTCATCAGTTGTGGGTCCTCCTGCACTTGTCTGAGCAACAGCCTGAGCTCTGCAACCTCACCTCAATTACCAGGCACCCACACCCTTCCCTCCCATCTCCTTATATCCCAGATAACTTGTACACTGTTTCAGACGGTGTATTTAAAACCAAATAAGCCACAGTTAATGAATAGACACGACAAACCAGGACTGAATTATAGTGCCATCAGTGAAATACTACCAGAAATCACATTGATGGCTGATCATTGACATTAACTGAAGTTTTTTTTTGTTTACTTTTCATTAAAAGCAAAACCTGTAAAACAACCTTTAGACCTTGAAATACAACTTGGTCCTTAAGTTTCAGTCATTTACAAGACACATTTCGGTGTAAATTATTTGTCTCTCTTTGCAAAATATTTGGTTCTAGAGTCTTGGTGACGCAGTGACTATACTAACAGGCCTAGTGGGAAAATTGCTGTAGCTGTCGTGCTATCCACTAACATGCAAGCCCACAATAGCTCCCAGAGCTTCTCTCTATTTTCTTGCTACTTTAATTTACTTCCTCTGGCATGTTGTTCACCACTGTACACCATTTTGTCCAATAAAAAGTTATTGAAGAGGGAAAATAAAGCTCTCTCAGCTAGCAAGCTTACTGACAGTCAGTTAGCAAAGTCATTAGCTCATTAGCTTAGCTCAGTCACTAACAGGACAATGAGTTTAAAAGATGTATTTGTACCATCAACCCCTGTGTACTACTACTACTTGTCAAACCATATCTTTCATTGATTTTATTTACTCAGACATGGGACGTTAAAACTGCTAATAAGCAAAAATAGCTTCCTACATTTTGTAGTCAGGCCTTCGACCCTCAAAGGTCAGTGCCATCAAAACTTGCTATTGGTCAACGGCAGCAATTTGCAGGTCAAACTTCACAATATTTAAATGTAACGGCAAAAAATTGCACAGATCTCCTTTGCCCATGTGAGTGAATCCATTAATTGCGGCAATTCCAATTGGAATTAATTTCTTTTGTGATGTTTTCCCATTTTAAATGTGTGGTTAAGCTATGTTTAAATATATTAGTAAAAACAAAGCGGTGGAAAGCTCATGTTTGGATCGTCATTGGATCGTCAAGAAGTTTTAGAAAGGTAGCTGCTAGAGAGCTTAACATAGTCAAAAACATACTGTAGTCCCAAGCTTCATCATACAGTGTGTGTTACTGGTTTTACAGTGGAAATTACAAATGAATGCTGATTTGAATTTAAGCTGGCTCCCATCATTCATAGAGCCAACTCATTCGCGAATAACAAATCAGTAGTTCAAAGCCCCATCAGTACACATCAGGAACATTCCCATCACCACGCCAAAAATATTACATTTATGTCCTACCTTGTTGTTTATTAATGGGTCATGTCTCGTGCTTCAGGTTGAGCGCCTAAACTCATAATTTTTGCAGATATGTTATAACATATAAACCTTTTGTGGCTTGTAGTGCTGGCGGAGCCTGATTTGACTGTCAATCTCACAGTCGAAGCTTCGCAGTGAAACAAGGATCATGCCATTTTGGTGATATGGATGTGCTCAATGTCTGATTTTACATAGAACTACCAGTTTTCTCCCAAGAAGTTAATATGCAGCTTATTACAATATACATTTCAATGTTTAATGCTGTAAATAAACATGTAAAAACAAAAAAGATTTCAATAAATGTTTTTAAAAGTGCATAAAAAAATCCAAAACTGTAACCCTAACCCTGGGTCGTCAGTGTGCATGTGTAGGCGTACAGTGTGTGTGTGTGGTGGCGGCGGAAGAGGAACACTTGCTGAAGAGAGGAGCCCCAGCTTCACTGGTGTTGTGCCGAATTGTCCGCGCCTTGCAGGACTTTCGGATAATTTATCACCGTTGATGAACCACACAAAGAATATTTTATCATTTTTAAATAGCCGGCTGCTTTAAATAGACCTGCGAGGAACCGCGACATGCATGTAGTTGTTGGCAGTATGGCATGCACGCAAAACTCACACAAGACTGGTGAATGGCAGGTGAGAGAGAGAGCGAGAGAGAGATAGAGAAAAGCCTCAGTTTAGCTGGAAATTTACATTGTAAGTTGAATGAATAGAGACTACAAGATTAAAGTAGAGTTACAGTGAGGAACCCCCCCCCCCCCTCCCCGCTCGCAATCGCCGCGCACAGAAACACACATGATTGGACTATCAGTAGACTATAGGCAGGACCAGACAATTTTGATTCGACTTTGTAAATCCTTAGTCGGGGACAACCCTAGTGGCTTGGCAGACACTTTCTCTTGGTGCTGCTTCTGACTGTCTTTAGTTCAGTAGAAGTTTCTCATTGACGTGGTTTGAGATATGAAGATTGTTTGGTCAGCTACTTTCAGTTTAATTTAAAGGACCAGTGATGCCCTGAGAACAGAAAAGATCTGACAAAGGATTCTATGACAGAGGCAATTTTGCAATACGACTACACTAAGTAAAGCTCATTACAATAAACATTTGAGTAATTGGTTTTCATACAGTTTTGTCATTTTGTTTCATTCCGTAATATTGTGATGAAGAGCTGCCAGATGAAGAGCTGCCAGGGAGAACCTGTGTTTTAGGGGATGATGTGGGAAATGTTACAGCTTGGCAGTAACTGTTTGTTCGGTTATTGTTTGTTCTTCCACATTTAATGAAGCAGGGTTTCATTCTAATACTACCCTGTGGACTAGACTGTTAGTTTAGTCTAGTTTAAAATCTCTGTTGCCATTAGGGAAACATCGGGAGACCAGCATTAGTCACAACATGTTTTGTGTAACTAAGTGTATCCAACAATATGAATTTAAAAGAATGACAACGTATCAATTGAGCAAATTCTCCTTAAACAGTGTGATGAAAAATTACACAAGTAAACACTTTTGCAGAAACTAATTTGCAGTCCCCCGTGATAATAAAATGAAAATTAAGCACACACACACCAACGCACTTTTACTTTTCTAATACCCTGAATGCACACTGTTCATTACATTGTTTTATCATTTAGCTTTTGTTCATTTGTCAAAACATAATAACTTGCACACCCTTTTCATTCTGTTTTTGAAAATTAACTCTGTATATTACTTTGATTCTGCCCATATGTAAGTTGAATTTGCAAAAATAATGGTTGCTGAGAGATATCCTGCACACCCAACAGATGCAGCACTTGATGAAAACCAACCAGAGAGTGGTTATACACAGTACACTTTAAATCACCAGTCATTGTAAGAAAATACGTAGTAATGTATCACACTGCAAAAATGTCTCCTACTGCGCACAGAATAGTCAATGTTTATTGTCTCTGTAGATAACTCTACAGTCAACCCTGTAAACAGAGTAGCTTTTGATTGTTCTACCCTTACCTTATTTTCTTTTTTTCATTCATTTGAGCCTCATGAGTCAAAAGCATGGTGGTGAAATATTAAGATCCAAAAAGTGTTAAGAAAGCATACAGAATCACAGGCACACCTTGAAGTCACTTTGACAATGGCTGAAGCCAAATTTGTTCAAATGCAAAAGCTTTATATTATCTACAGATTCATATGTATTGACTTTTTTCCTTTCATTTTTCAAGTCAATTTCATTTATACAGCCCAATGTCACAAATATGCCTCAATATACAATATGTACATCAGACGACAACCTCTATCCTTACACCCTCATCTTTGTGGATTTATATTCAGTTTGGAGTTTTATGTGTCCCACATTTACCACATTCGTCACATTTCAACATTGATCAAAACTATAACATATTCTGGCATGTTTGCATGTCAACACAGTGTTTAGCCTTCAAAACATTTCCACATATTTCCAAATTCAATATTATTACCTCTGACATACCTCATCTGGTATGCACAGTGGAGTCATTAACATCACAGCATCTATTTATGGATGTCTCCAATCTGATTGGTGTCAAGATCTGTTGGAGTAAATAAATGACCCAGAAAGAATTACCATTCTGGTTAATGCTATTCATAAGATTTTTCCCCCAATAGATACATGATGTCATTTAAAATGCAGATCAATTTCCTTGAACCGGTTTGTTTGTTGACATCAGGACAGGCATCTTATCTACACTGTGATGAAGCTGCTCTCGGAGTTTCGGTGTGTTCCTCCACTTTACATTTGTTTTAATCAATGAACCAATAAGATGACTGAAGAGTTGTGGCTGCCAACAGCATTCTTCAATGGCAGGTTCATCATTCTTTAGTGATTCTGCTCACAGGCTCTCTACAGGGTTGACACCACCCATGAAAGTCAAATAAGTGAGCAGAAAAGACGTCCTTAGATATCCAACACTGCAAAAAGTGAGCTCTCAAAAACAAGGGAAAAAGCCTTAAAATGGGGAGAATATTAATTAAAATAAGCAAAATTATCTGCGAACAGAACAAGAATATTTAACTCTCTACTTAAGGCAAAAAAACTTGAAACGTGTGAAATTCTCTTACATAAAAGCTGCCTGGTAAGAAGAAATATCTTGTCAGACAAAAAACAAGTACATTTTGCCTTTAATTAAGATATTTAATCTTACTTAGATTTTAGTTTTTGCAGTGAAGATGCTATCATGGATTTTTTTCCATCTGAGCACAAAAAAATTAGGCTTCATTATGATTACATGTTCTTTATGACAGATACTTTCAAATCCATGGAACATTGAGACAGACACTTCTCTTCTAATGCGGTTGATGGCAGAGGCTAAAGGGAAAAAACAAAGAACAAATGTCTCTTTTTGCTTCCCTTCTTCTCGATGTAGAGTGGCTGATCTTGCTGCGCAACAAACTATGGCGTAATTCATTCGTCATGTGGTTCTGCTCTGTAAGTCTCATTTGTGTTGTGTTGATGTTAAATATACAGTAAAAAAGACTTCTCACTTATGTTGTTTTTCTCCCTCAAAATGCTCCTTCATCACAAAAATGTCATTTGTTACCTTGAATGTACAGGAAGGTGTTGCTTAGAACAAACTGAATTGAAGAGACCAGTGTTTCACACACTTTTGTTGCACACTTTTTTAACCCTGACAGTGTCAGTCTGTTTTATTACAATACACTCTGAATGGATGGTGTCTGCATTCTTTCCTTGATAACAGACACCTGCAGGTGTTTCTTTGTCCTTTTTGCATGATCAAAAAGTTTCATCCCATTTGCTGTCACTACCTTTGCAAGGTGTCAGATTTCACTTTGTTATCAGAACTTTAATAGAAAAGTAAGATCAGAGTGAAACTTTTTTCCATTATCTTTAGCTAGTCCTTTAAATGTCTAGAATGTCAGCCAAATTGGAGAAAATAAGTGGCATGACTCAATTCTTTGAGAGATAGCTTTTTCTTGCAAAGATCTCTTAAAATTCTGTTGTGGAGATCTGGGTGACCTCTGATTGTAGATCTTGCTGGATCCTCCTCGAGCGAGAGCTGTGGGGGACCCAGTCCATGCCTAGTCATGCCGGCTTCTTCCCCGCTTCTGTTGGAGCGCAGACGGACACCGGCTCCCTGGTGGTGTTGTGGCCTCTCAAACTGTGCTGCTCCACACGGGTCCGACAGGGAAGGCAGAAATCCCTGAAGCATCGCTTAAAGTTTTCATCCAAAAATGCGTAGAGGACAGGGTTGAGGCTGCTGTTGGTGTACCCTAAGGCGATGCACAGGTGCCAGCTGGCTATCACAAAGGGGTTCCTGCTGTCAATCTCCACCATGGTCTTCACAATGATGAAGATGTGGATGGGGGTCCAGCAGATGATGAAGGCCGCCACCACAACCAGGACCATGCGGGTGATGCGGCGCATGTTGCGGTCTTTCTCCTTGGAGCCTGAGAGCAGACGAACACTCCTCAGACGCAGGATCATCAGGCCATAACAGATGGTGATGACCATCACAGGAACCACAAAAGCAAAGATGAAGACGCAGATCTTTGTCACTGTGTCCCAGTACCAGTCAGGGTCAGGGAACTTCAGCATGCACATGATTTTACCTGGAAAGATGGCAGGTAGAATTACAAAGATTTTGTTAATGTAAGGTTATCAAGCAGGTGTAGACAGATGCTGCATACTATATATATATATACATGCTTAAAGTAGCAGATTTAAACAGCTCGTCTCAGGAGCCTGAAGCTTGTGAGCATGTTCAGCACATAATTTACTCCCTTTGCCACTATATCAATGTACTTAATCAATGTTTTTCCAGATCCAAATCTGATAGTTCATTAAAATTATATCTTACTGAATGGGCAGAAACAATCTTGTTCTCCCCCACTTTGTTTTCAGATTTTTTTAAATAGTTGAGATGCTGCAGAAAACAGCTCCATTTCCCAAGGGAACCAAAACGATTTTGATTTGTCACGTCCAGGCTCTCTGGCGCTCTCTGACTTCTCCAGGTTGTGCCATTAAACAACTTCTGAGTCTTGAATTACAGTAGGCAGCGCCAGGATGTTGTTTAGTGGTGCCATTCACAAGGAATTGCAGTCTGTCACGCCTCTCGTGTTTGAGTCCATATACAGTATTTGACCAGGGGGTTACTTTACGCTTAGCTAAAGAAAGGGCACACTAATTTCTGCATTGGCAAGTTTGTAATCCAGTGTAGTATTTTCCATTGTGAAACTCTTATCCTGTCCTTCAACCTCCTCTCTCTGAATACATTTGAACTGTTGAAGAGTCTTTGTCCGAGTCCTACTTTTGGGTCCAGAAAGATTAAGCAGCACAACAGAATGGTCTGGCCACCATCGACCCAGCAGACTCGGACCTTGATTCAGAGAGCCATCTCCAGCCAAGGAACAATCCTAGAACAATTCCTCCTGACCCTTCCTGACAACAACCAAGCTATGATAAATCAAATCGCTCAATTAACTATTCAAGTCATTAAGTCGCCTTATTAACTTACTGCTGCAGCTGAGCCCAGCCAGCTTGCCCTGCCGGTTCCACCTCCAGAGATTCCACATTCATTTATCTCCTACCAATTTAATCCCTCTGAGCAGGATACAGTTGGGTGAGTGCATTTACTGTGGTCAGCTTGGGCACTTCCTAGCTGCCTGTCGGGTCCGACCAAAAGACAATGCTCACCGGTAGCAGTGGGGGTACTGGTGAGCCAAACCGTTCCCTTGACTGCAGCTTCACCCAAAATGTGAATTCAAGCCAACCTGTGTTAGCTGCAGTTCACTTTGCCTTCAGGAGCAGAAATTATTTTTTTGAATAAGGAATTAGCCCCCCAGTCTGATCCCCACACGGCTAGTGCTTTCAATGGAAGATTTCTGGCTAAAGTTACTCATTGTACTATGCCTGTTACCCTGGTCCTGTCTGTCAACCATAGGTACAGTAATAAAGGCTAATTGCAGTATTTTGAAATCTGCACTACTGTCAAAAACAGATACACTCTGCCTTTAATCAAATCTGCTTTTCCAGTTGAAACCAGTCTCTGTGACTTGATCCCAAAGACATTGATGAATTGAACAATTGTAGGATAATCATTTAACATGCCATAAAACTTAACATAAAAGAGACATCTGAGATTTTGTAACTCAGAATGAGTTGGAAAAGTAGTACAGTTTCCCCAAAAAGAAACCTGAACTTCTAATAAAAATGAAATCTTTTTGGTTTCAATTGAGGGTTTTTGGGTCAAGCGGTCTAAATGTTTGTCGCTTTTCTGCTCACTCTGAGAAACCACAATGAATCATTCCGGGTCATGGGTCAGACTGGGCTCATAATCACCAGCCTATTCTTGCTTGTGAGCTATGAAGGTGTCGTGGACCATAAGCTTGGTCTAATAAATGCTAATTATGCAGATTAAAGCATGTTAAAGGTCTTTTCTACTGTGAGTTCGGTTATCTAGCACTTTGGCAAAGATTCAGTTGAATCGGCTCACCCAGTTGTTTAAGACAGTTAATGCTCCTACTAAACATGTAGACTTTAATGAATAATGAAAGATAAAACACTAGAAGAAAACAAAACCTAATAACTCACCATTATCTGCCACTTTGGTCACAGCCATGATCATTATGGGTACCCCAATCGCAGAGGACAGGACCCAGATGAGCACGTTGATCATCTTAGCCTTGGCCGCTGTCCGAAACTCCAGAGCCCTAACTGGGTGGCACACAGCAATGTAGCGGTCCACACTCATCATGGTAAGTGTAAGGATGCTGGTGAACATGTTGTAGTAGTCGATGGCAATAATGAGCTTGCACAGGACTTCCCCAAACGGCCAGGTGTTCATGAGGTATTTGGCGCTCTGGAAGGGCAGTGTGCTTGTGGCCAAGGCGTCAGCAAGAGCCAAATTGAAGATGTAGATGTTTGTGGCTGTCTTCATCTTGGTGTATCTAGTTGTGATCGCAGAGCAGAGAAAAAAGTGTTTGCAATAAGCAGTAGCAGTAATGAGAGCAACTGGGTATAGAAGTCTCTGTTATGGCATATGGGGATTTTACAGTGATATTCACTGTGTAGAGTGTTTTCAGGGCTTAGATCAAGGGTTAATTCTGTCATGTGCAGTGTAGAGCTGCAAATGTCTTATAATTATTTTTCACACCTTAGATTTCTTTTTTTCAAATGAGTCATTTAGGTGGTTACAATTGGCTTGTTGGCCTGTGATCAAGCAGTCTACTTGCACAGAAAGCACTACAGAGTTATGAAAAGAAAATAATATCGGATTGTGGTTAATATATATTTTATGTCCAGGTCTTTCAGCATGGGACTATGCATTTCTTATGCATTTGAAGAATAAAATAATGGTCAGCACTGTTTTATTTTGTATGATATTGGCTTATTGGGATAAGGAATTCTCCTCTCGGGCATAATGCTTCTTTTCAAAAGGATTCTCTCATCAGAAACCTTGCAAGATGTGTCCAAACTGTATATAAATCTCAGGCAATCTTTCATCCAAACACAATCCAGCTTTCATAGAGGAGGGCGAATTAGGAACCAGAAGAATGCAAAACTTAATTAAGATGCACTGTTATACATTACAATACATTATGCTGATATTATATGAAATTGGATGAATCTTTTCTTCTATTTCATATTTTTGAATGATAAATAATTGGTTAAATGAACAAGGATGGTAGATTGCATAATAGCCACTGTATCTGTCATTTTAATGGAAAAAAGAGAAAAAAATTAGAAATAATATTCATATTAGTGGTGCAATCATTTTTGCTTTGTTCCATTAGAACACACCCAAGCCTGATGCCTGTATTGATTTGTCATTTTTCACACAGGCAAAATAGACAATCATCTTGAGAGTCTTGAGGGGAGGGGGCAGCATGAAGATACTGGGGAAATGAAAATGCGTCCCTAGGTTGATGGATGAGGATCAAACACCGAAACACAAACAATGCAGCGCATGCCGTAATGAGCCTAAAAAACAGTCGCTGCAGAATACATTTGTTGAAGAGAGAAAAAAAGTCTCAAGGTGGGATCAAACACACAACGCTCAAGTTGCAAGTCCTGCACTTTACTGACCATAGCGGTTTATTATTTTAAGGTCTTTAAACACCACTGGAAACATTGTTATGGACCTTTAATAAACACATATATGAACATAATTCTTAGTTGAACACACACACGCACAAGCAGGCAGGGTAATTAGTCACAGGTGAGACACATGAGCAATCAAGGCAACCAGGAAACAATGTTTCAATGATTGCGAAATAAAACAGGAAGTAAGGCTAGTGACAATACACAAGGATGAGTATTCCAAAATACAGTAGAGAACAACAGAACCTAAAAGAGAACACAGGGGCACAGAATTATAGACACTACCACACACACTAGGAAGAGTCTAAACAGGAACATAATGCCGCTAAAACCCAAAATCCACGACAGTTTGTGACAGCAAGCGGGGGACAGGCTGCAGCATTAAACGGCAATGTGTGATCATCATGGTGCTAGCCACACAGCTTGAAGCATGTTACTAATCTCAATCAGCCAATGTGAGCCTGACTTCAATGCTCTGTTTGAACTAACACTATGCTTCATATGTTCTGCTCTTATGTAAATTGTCTAGTCAAGTGAAGTCCTTCAGTTGGTGAGCTAGCATGTTAGCTTGCTAGGGTGCACTCTTGCTCACTAGTGCACTAGATAATAATGAAGTCAGTGAGCAAGTTAGCTTCAAGAACAGCCTATAAATGTAACAACAAGCTCTGCTGTGCGCTCTCAGCTCTCAGCCGTTCAGATGACACTTTTGGGAGTTCACCCATTCATGATATATTAGTGACTGAACTCTGTGGGCTGATATAATAAATCAGTTTGATGTGAACGTGGGCTTCAGCTGAATCAGGGATTGTAATTACTGTGACAGCTGTCAATGAGTCCCATCAGTTGTTCCATTATTCACTGTAAGCTCTAACTGATGACATCACCACTAGTGTCTGTGTCTCCTCTGTTCAGCTGGAGGAGAATTTGGTTTAAATTTTCAAATTTAAAATAAGTTGTACAATATAGAAATAACATATGTAGGTTGTATTAACTGTGAAGAAAAGTCCTTTTGATAGCTGGAAAAGTACAAGTGTTACATAATTAATGGCTGCATTCTGTTCAGCTGTGCCACATCCCTGGAGTTGCTATTGTGCATGCTGTATCAATGACATGACTTAATGGGACCCTTATAAGAAACTAAAGCCCCATTCGGACTGGATTTATTTCTCTAGGGGAGATGGGATGATTTTAATCACATCGGGATCGACGTCCTGAGATGTTTTTGCTAACACCATCATAAGGGCCTACTTGGGAACAGAAAAAATCACCAGGAGAGCATGACTCCATAAAAGTTACCAGTGTTCTCTTTTGCTTAGCCAATATTTGTTTACATTTTTGCAAGTTAGTGCCATTAAAATTGTGCCAGATTAGCTATTTGCTGTTCCATTTTGCAATGTCCCTGGATGGATGGATGGATGGATGGATCTACAGACAGCTAATTACTTTGATACACACATACTTTGATGAACACTCAAAAATGTGATGATTTTTCTGAATTCAAGTTCTGAATTTTCTGTGATTTCCATGCAGATTTGTGCATCTCTTCCTGATACACACTAGAGATAATGATATACCTGGGAAGTGTAAGTCACACTGGATGATGAAGTGTGTTTCATGCCTGTGTAACATCTGAGTTATGACTCCCAAGAAGGAGTATAATTTTTGACTAAAATTGACCTCACACAGTGTCTTTTCCTGACGTCCGATGCCTGTATTAGGTTCCACTTACAGCAAAGGAGACCAGTGAGCTTTTTATGGTTACGTAGGGGCTGTTTGTAATGTGAGCGCAATATTTTTAACACAGCGAACCCTTGGAAAACATATAAAAAACACCTCTCGCACAGAGCAGAGATAGTCGTCTTTGATGTAAAATGGCATCAGTGGCGTTTTTGGAGCTGGATCACAGATTTCTTTGAAGAATATTTATCTATTATAGTCTTACACAGTTAACAAACACAGCTCTCTGTTTATTTTGCGTTGCAATCTGTTTGAAGCATTTGATTAACACCTAAAGCCTAGCTTTTGACAAGGGGTGAGGATTATGTAACAGCGTCACTTTAATAATTGAACTTTGATTCCAAAGAAATCGCTTTTCCCTCTCCCTAATCCAAGCTGACAACACAGGCCCGCACACAGTTTATCATGCTTTGTGACACGCGCTCTCATGGGTGAGTGGGCCTTCATGTTGTACCACCCACTCTGGTATATTGTATATACCGTATGTATAATACATCTGTAGCCTTTTACTGTAGGATCCCTTTGTACAAGTACAGTAAATCAGGGGTAAAATAATTGAGAAAGGAAAAGGGTTGTGTAGTTTTCTTGGCCCGAAGATATTAAGTTACATCCACATCGGCACGCAGGAGCTTAGTTGAATACCAAAGAACTGATAGTGTGGCATTAAGCAGGCAGAAGTGGCTACATGGGAGACTCTTTTATGCTTTTAATGCAGGAGTGTGGGCCGCAAAGTGTGCCTCCTCTCAGCAGCTGACAAGTGCATGACAAGACTTTAATTTCACACCAAGTTGTGACAGGTGGTTATGTGTAAAAACATAGAAACTGTGAGCTGAAAAAGCCTTTCCATTTCCATGTTTTGCTGTTGCAATCACATAGTAGGTCCTGGGGTTATTTTATGTTATGGAGTTTTATCGTTCAGCGTATAATTCAGATAGAGAGGAAAGCTTTTAAATACCCATTCTCCTTTTTGAAAGCTTGGAGAATCAATTATGTGTCAAGAAATGTAACACCCTTTTTCATGTTATAATGAAGCCAGTTTTTCTTTGGCACAGTCGCAGTCTGTGATGGATTTTGCACACTTTTTTTTTTCTTCATCTTTTCCCCTGTTTAACGCAACACATCCCATTTCCTCATGCTTATAGGCCACTGTATGATGAGATGGGGATATCATATCATGGGAAATGTCCAGGGGAATGATTGGTTTAGGGCAGGGGTCGGCAAATAAGTCTGGCATCAGGCCAAATGTTTTTCAAGCCGTTATATGGCGAGCCAGCACAGAGTCAAACTAACCTATGGGTAATAGCTGAAACCAAGAATGACCTGCACAGAGTAATTATGATTCTGAAGTGGTATCATTAATTGTAATATTGCAAAGTGAGCTCTCAGAGCTGATCGTATGCACCTGTGGTAATTAGGTGAAATACCCACAAGATCTTTTAAGAGGTCGCAAACAATGGCACTTCAAAACTATTCAGTGGGCAGATAATTCTTTGTTTTCCACATACAGTTACTTCTCAGTGAATGTCACATCTGTCTCAAAGAAATTTCCAAATAAAAAACAGTATATGGTACATCAGATTTTTCTTTTTCTTTACTTTCCACTAACATACATGCAAAACAAGCTAATGTTTTAATTTACAGTTAACGATCATTTGTTTAGATCACCACTCTATTTCCATTTAACATAGAAAAATGATAAATTAAGAATGTGATTTTATAAGTATATTTAGTCTGATCAATTTTATACAACAAAATTATTCAATACACCAGCAACTGTTTAACAAATTGAAATTCATCTTTCATCCATGAAAACATCGAAATTAAAAGAATATAAATGTAAAAGTTATTTTGAATTACTTGAAATGATGTGTTGTGACAGTAATTATAATGATTTAACCTGTGGATAAGAACCTAGTGTCCTAAATCTGTTTCGGAAAACAGAATTAGTGAAAACTCTGAGTGTGTTAGCCAGAGATGAGGGAAACTCTGGGTTTTCTGTTTCAGAGACCGAAATCAGATAAACTCTAGATCAGTAACTCCAGAAACTGATGCTGTGAAGCAAACCCTCCCCGGTTAAATATTGGTTCATTACCTAAACATGATCTTCAACATGACTGCTTTTATAATCAACTTGTCACCGAAATGGACAGACAGCGATCTTTGGACATTGCGATTCATCATCAGATTAAAATCTATAGGCTGCACTGTCCTTTTGACACTGTGGAGATTAAAGCAGCCATCAGGTTATTAACCATTGCAACACTTACTGTGGGCTACAACTGCAGTAATCACTGTTTAAATCAAACTTATCTGTAGGTCTATTTATAGATCAGCTGTAACTGATCAATAAACAACCAACGGTCAAATGTTTATTTTTAAAGTATTTATGCTGGAGATGATGTAGTACTGAGTGAGGATGACTGTGGTGCAGCTAAAACAAATTAAAGTAGCCTATTTTATGAGATTTTGAATGTGTTTTGACAGCAATTCATTAAATACAAAATAAGTCAGTTTGTACCTATAGACAGATTTTCCACTGCAAAAGAAAATAATTAATAGCCTACTGGGTCAGACATAGAATTTACAAATTGCAAAATTATGTCTGATCTGTTTAATCCATATTTTCATCTTCAGTTATTGCCACTTTGGTTACGGCTGAGTAAATATAGCCTTCCTATATAAAATTGAATGCAATGGGCTGTCAAAGAATTCCAGCACTTTATCATTCATTAGGGAAATTCCAGTCTGGTAAATGATGAATGAGCTGGACTGAATAAAATTAATTGATAAGGATAAGCTCAGGGATAAGCTTAGAGTTTGTTAAGCTACTTTCTGAAACAGGGCCCTGGTGTCGTGGTAAATAAAGCAAAGCAGTATGTTGGAGCAGGTGCGCCACATCTGGATCAGCTCCTCTGGCACCTTAAAGACAAAAATGGTACACAGTTAGTGACACAGCACACACAAGCAGTTTCTTCCCAACAGCCTCAGCCTGCCTCAGCATGATGACATCTCTGGCATGTAACAGTAATTAGTATAGCAATGTGCAAGACACTGTTATTATATATATTTGCTGCTGGAAACTGTCAATAAAAAAAATATCATAAAAAAATTATATGCATGTCTATTTTAAACACAGCTTCTTTATTTTAGCAATAACTGCACCATTAATAAGAGTACTACTCCCAATGACTTTTAAACATCATTTAATGCTCATTTTTAAACTTCCATATTGCATATTTAGCTCTTATATTATATATTCTATTTATTGTTTAACTGGTACTACTTGACTTATCTTTTCAATCGAGAATTTAATCCACCATTGGGTTGGCACAAAAGTAATCATGTTTTAGCCTACTACACAATAAAAAAACAAGTGCTTCAATCTAAGCAGGGGCCGTCAAATTTTAAAAGTACATGCAACTGTAAAGCCTAGACAAACTTCGAAGCGGCTGTCACACACCTAATTTGTTTTGCATCATCATCGCCCTAATTACAGCCCAGCTACTGATGTGCTGATTTATGCATGCCTGCCTAGAATTGCATGCACCTCGGTGAAGATAACGCTCATATATGCTGAGAAAAAGGTTGATGCAAATTTTGGCAGGTAGCCTACAACATCTGTTCTGCCGGCCGAGAATTATGCATCCAGCTCTTAAGGTCCTTTTCAGACACTTTGCTGTGCACACTGATGAAATGCAGTTATCACAACTTCTATAAGTGTACAAAAATATTGATGAATTTATTGGCTAAATTGGCTAAAATATATACTTCTAATCATTTATCACCACTGATGAACCCCGCCAAGAAAATGATATCGTTTTTAAACAGTACTCGGAGGTGCAGGCGATGCTTGGCGGACAGGCAGACCTCTGAACAACAGTCCACCACTGGTGTTGTGCAACTAGTGCACCGAGCGCAGCTCCCCAAAAATACCTCCACCGTTCAGTCCAGCTGCAGCCACGTACTGTGTAATGCTATCGACATGTCTTCTCTCTCCCTGAACACAGTCACTCATTACAGTAATAAATCTAACATTAACGTTACATTGTCCACAACAAGGTAGAGCATCACTTTCCAACTTCACACGTGACCTCTTTTGAGCCTTTTGCTCCAAAGTATTGTCACCCTTAAATTAACTTCTCTAATAGGTTTTGACTTATGTGCATGACTCTTTAAAAACTGGTCAGCATACCCTCCCGTTCAGTTAGCTTAGTTAGCTTAACGAGCTAAGCTAACATGCTATTTATGCCGACAACAATACCTGCCAATTATTGCTAACACATAAATTAAATACTACAATTTCACTCACCGAAACAGCTGGAGCAGTGGCTTCTTGGGCACTCTGTTGTACAATTAACATCAGAGCACGGCATAATATTCCTCCGGTCAGCTGGGCTCGCTCCAGCTCCAGCGACGTGCTCAGAGGATGACGAGTTGGGAGCCAAAAATCTCGATCAGTTTGTCTGGGGGCGTGGCTTGTGATTGACAGTTTCAGCAGGAAGTAACAAAAATTACATGCGGTGAACGATGAATAACAGCAGGGTGACAATTTATTACTTTAGATTGCAATTCACCTTAAATTCAACCACTCTGTATTTCAGTTGACATGCATTTTCATCACCTCCATTTTATTATTTACTTTTTGTTACTTTAACCCTTGAGGCTACCTGCTTTAAATGATGAATGCCAATTATTGGTTGTGAATGATGATTGATAAATAAAAATGGTTATGTTTTCATTCTGTCACTACTGTTTTAATGAAATTGACTTAAAATTAATCAAATCACATCTGTTTTCATCACCTCCTCTTTTATCAATTAATATTTGTTATTTCCACCCCTCATAAAAATGTTTGGTCTCTCAAAGCAAACTATTTGGTACATTAGGAAGAGGCAAAAAGTCATTGACAAACTCAGAAGTAGCAAATGACCACAGAGACTACTACGTTGGATGACTGAACAATACATTTATTTGTAAAAAATAAATGTTGTTCTTATATTTTCCCTTGGCGATCAATAAATTATTTCTGATTCTAATTTCTGACTTCTCCACATCAATGTTCACTCTGGCCAAGAGATGTAGCTTCTCCCAAATTTTCTCTAGGTCACTGAAGGTACGTTGTCATGGAGAGAGAGGGGCGATAGACATTTGTTTGGGACACGCATTTCCAAGGCTGGTGATGATGCAGGACTTAACTGCCAACCAGCTTTGCAGGAATTGAGAGAAAGCCATCTGGTAAAACTTAATCTCGTTACAGAACCCTGTGTTGTAAAATGATGACAGATCTACCTTGTAGCTTGTGCATGCTGCAGGACGTCTCTGAACTCACAAAAACATCCGTCTGTCAGGAGAAAGGTAGAGGTGTTTCATCTGTCTACAACACCCGGACTACATTTTCCACAGCCTTTGGTGTTAGCACATCCTTCACCATGGATTTTTTTGGCAACCTTTGGCAGTCCTGCATCCTTTTCTGGGTGAGCAGCTGTGCATAGTCATTACTGTTCTGGCTCAGGTTGTGCTTCATGTTGTGGTTAACCTGAGTCATCTCTGGAGCACATACCTGAAAGGGATGAATCATTAAATCGATTTAACTCATTAATACAAACAAAGAGGAAAAATTGTTGTCCTTTTTTTTTTGGTTAAATGATTTATTTATCATAGGCTATTTTATCACACCCTTTTTGTTCCGGCTAGCTAGACAGTATCGTAAAAAAAGAATTCTCTTGCAGCATATTATAGTTTGTTGTCATAAAGGATGGGGTAGCCTAGCCTTTGGCAAATTAATGTCCACCAGTGCCCAATTGGTTAGTATCATCTTACAGCACGATATCTTCTCTTATGTAGGCTTTATACAGTGAATCTAATTTTAACCTTCAGTTTAACATCTTTCAGGAAGGATGTGGTAGCCTAGCCTGTGGAAGATTCATTTTCACCAAGTGGGTTATTGATTAGATGTCTCTCTGACACATACACTCATGCACACAGAGAGGGGAGTGTCTTTTGTTTACATCAGAGAACTGTCAACTTGTATCTGGAATAACGGCTAACTATCACATGATGACTCTAAACACTGTACCACTGTATAAAAACAGTACACACATTAGCCAACAACAACTTACCTATACAACTCTCGCGAAGTTTGGGGTATCATGAATTGAGCGATTCCACTCTGTGTCCTCTGGCTGACGTGGCTGAATGTTGCTTCAGGTCGGTCAGTCCACAATGGGAACAATTAGTCTCTCTGTAACCAGGGCAATGATGACGATGAGGGACAAAAACCTTGCCCTGTCATTCTAGGTGTCATTCTCTTCCACAAATTCTGATTTAAACCTCTCTGCTATGTCACATGAAACTCTTTTGGTTTAATTCATTCTCATGTCATTCCAAGCATGTGAAAACATCCTGGACTTGTGTTTTAGGTGACATTTTTTTAGATGTGTGTAGTTGAATGTGTCCCTTTTTAAAATGTCAGATAAAACAAAACAGTAAAGTCTTTATTAGCGTCAGCTTGCTAGCTAATTTTTGTTGTGTCAGCTAACTTAAAGGACTAATGCTCAGAGTATTCAGCCAAAGGTGTTTACAGTTAAACTAGCTAGCTACACAGTCCTCTCATTTGCTCCAGTGATGTTTACACACACACACACACACACACACACACACACACAAGTAAATCCTGGACCAATCACTGCTGAACACACTATAGAGGCATCTTTCTGTCCAGGCCCACGGGGATCAGGCCTCTGAAAGACAGATACAAACAACAGTCAAATACAAAGTTCCCCCCATAGAGAAAAAGAAACATCCATTCTACACTTCCCAACTGATCCCCTC